>NW_025536532.1:0-56162 GCF_020615455.1 Coregonus clupeaformis
AAAAATAGTAAAAATAAAGAAAAACCCTGGAATGAGTAGGTGTGTCCAAACTTTTGACTGGTACTGTATATAAAATAAAAGAGAGATAAACCACTAGCTCAGTAGCCTGTGTGCCACTGTTTTTGTTCTCATGTTTGCTGTGACAATGAGTGTGTCAAGGAGTTGGGAAGGCAGCACAACGGATCTGGGACCAGGCTACTAGGTAAATTGTTCCTGGCTCCTTTCTGTTTCAGGACCATGGTGAGGTGTCACACCTACAAATCCTTGCCCTCCTGAGGAGAATGATAGTGTACCTGTGTCTATCAGAAAAATACAATATCAGTAACCCTCCATGTTGCATCTAATGGACTGGTAATCAAATTAACAGGTTCTGAGAATATGTATTAACTTGAAGTAGAGAGCTATTTTTTTATTCAAGTTCGCTTTATTTACAGAGCTGTAGGCAACCGTGTAAAAATGGAAGGTTGTGTTGTGAGCCACATTTGATAACACACCGATTTACAATCGGTAATTTCTGTAACTCCTCCTACCCTTTCCGACGAGGTTGTCGGGGTAACTAGAAGGGACGCTTTTTTCCCACAGGGCAGCAGAGCAAAACCACAGCACTGGAATTGCCTTCTTCTATTTACGTTGTTACGACTATTTAAACAATTTTTGACGGCACATAGAATAAATAATTTCAGGTAACTTCTCTATTCAAGGCATGATATTTTTTGCAACAGGCCTCAATGGCAATGGATTAGCTAGCTAGCTGGCTAATGTTAGCTGGCAGCCAATGCTGAGTTAGTTAGCATAGCGAAGTTACCTACAGTTGAAGTCGGAAGTTTACATACACTTAGGGTGGAGTCATTAGAACTCGTTTTTCAACCACTACACAAATTTCTTGTTAACAAACTATAGTTTTGGCAAGTCGGTTAGGACATCTACTTTGTGCATGACACAAGTAATTTTTCCAACAATTGTTTACAGACAGATTATTTCACTTATAATTCACTGTATCACAATTACAGTGGGTCAGAAGTTTACATACACTAAATTGACTGTACCTTTAAACAGCTTGGAAAATTCCAGAAAATGATGTCATGGCTTTAGAAGCTTCTGATAGGCTAATTGACATCATTTGAATCAATTGGAGGTGTACCTGTGGATGTATTTGAAGGCCTACCTTCAAACTCAGTGCCTCTTTGCTTGACATCATGGGAAAATCAAAAGAAATCAGCCAAGACCTCAGAAAAAAATGTGTAGACCTCCACAAGTCTGGTTCATCCTTGGGAGCAATTTCCAAACGCCTGAAGGTACCACGTTCATTTGTACAAACAATAGTACACAAGTATAAACACCATGGGACCACGCAGCCGTCATACCGCTCAGGAAGGAGACGCGTTCTGTCTCCTCGAGATGAACGTACTTTGGTGCGAAAAGTGCAAATCAATCCCAGAACAACAGCAAAGGACCTTGTGAAGATGCTGGAGGAAACGGGTACAAAAGTATCTATATCCACAGTAAAACGAGTCCTATATCGATATAACTTGAAAGGCCGCTCAGCAAGGAAGAAGCCACTGCTCCAAAACCGCCATAAAAAAGCCAGACTACGGTTTGCAACTGCACATGGAGACAAAGATCATACTTTTTGGAGAAATGTCCTCTGGTCTGATGAAACAAAAATAGAACTGTTCGGCCATAATGACCATTGTTATGTTTGGAGGAAAAAGGGGACACTTGCAAGCCGAAGAACACCATCCCAACCGTGAGGCACGGGGGTGGCAGCATTATGCTGTGGGGGTGCTTTGCTGCAGGAGGGACTGGTGCACTTCACTAAATAGATGGCATCATGAGGAAGGAAAATGATGTGGATATATTGAAGAAACGTCTCAAGACATCAGTCAGGAAGTTAAAGCTTGGTCGCAAATGGGTCTTCCAAATGGACAATGACCCCAAGCATACTTCCAAAGTTGTGCCAAAATGGCTTAAGGACAACAAAGTCAAGGTATTGGAGTGGCCATCACAAAGCCCTGACCTCAATCCTATAGAAAATGTGTAGGGCAGAACTGAAAAAGCATGTGCGAGCAAGGAGGCCTACAAACCTGACTCAGTTACACCAGCTCTGTCAGGAGGAATGGGCCAAAATACACCCAATTTATTGTGGGAGGCTACCAGAAACGTTTGACTCAAGTTAAACAATTTAAAGGCAATGCTACCAAATACTAATTGAGTGTATGTAAACTTCTGACCCACTGGGAATGTGATGAAATAAATAAAAGCTGAAATAAATAATTCTCTCTACTATTATTCTGACATTTCACATTCTTAAAACAAAGTGGTGATCTGTCGTAGTAAATATATAATGTTATAGCTTGGTCTGACTAAAATCTTGTGCATGACCCATTTTGTGTTGGGCGTTTGTTTTCAATCAATGCTGTTCCTATCCAATAACAATGGACAAAAGGGTCCTATCTTGTCAGCCTTGTCAGCAGGTGGCCAAGGACAACACCCACGCCATAGGTCTCTCAGTTCTTCCAACTCACGAGTTCTTGCTCTGAGGACACACACACACACACACACACACACACACACACACACACACACACACACACATCATCACTGATAAACACACACACACACACACACACACACACACACACACATCATCACTGTTAAACACACACACACACACACACACACACATCATCACTGTTAAACACACACACACACACAAATCCCCTCTCTTAGGCTGAACATTTGAAGACAGAGAACCCGACTCAGAGCCAATGCAACAGTGACACTAGCCTGGAGGGGACCTCGCCCAACTCATCAGGACCAATCAGAAGATCAGAACTACTAGATTCAACCTACTTCATTTATTGCATAAAATGTCTGCACACAATGTTTTCGGGGCTCTCTTCAGATAGCTCCCTAAGAGTTTGACGAACGAGTCCGTGCACGCGATTCCAGATATCTTTACCTCTGAATAAACTGCCTTTATTATACCATATCCACCCTGTCCAAAGTCTCTACTTGGTCTCAGTTCTCCAGTAAACTTGTGATTATCAACAAAATTGGTAGCAGAGGATGGTTTTCTTCTCTGAATTCGGTCCATAGAAAGTTGATAGAGAAAGGAGACAAGTAAGAGACGGATCAGAAAGGACGGGTGACCTGTTCGCAGGAGCAGCCGGGAATCCAGCTCGCCTCAGGAAACTGATCTAGACGGCCGTCAATACAAAGGTAAGCAGAACCTGTTAAAACAAAATCTGCATATTGTATTATAGGATAAACCAAAATTAAGATCAGTAGTACTGAGCGTGAGTATGGATTACTGTTAAATTTATAACATATCTATTATGACTCAAAAGGCACATATGTAAAGATATCTGAAATCTTAGGCTTTTTACTGTTGAAATGTGACTCTCTAGAGAGGAGTCTAGTTACAGTGGTTCACAAGAGAAGGACCAACTTTTATTTTCTGTTGAATTGTGACTCTCTAGTGAGGAGTCTATTTACAGAGGTTTTGGTTCACAAGAGATGGACCCTTTTATTTGATCCACAAGAGAAGGATCTGGTGGCTTGATAAAAAGATTCAGATAGTCGGGTTGAGTTAATTCCGTGAGAATCCAAGTCCAGAAAAGGTTCTCCCAACTAGACGCCAGTTGAATGGTTAAAACGACTGGGAGTCTTGGTTGAGGAGAATCAATAAAATAAAATAAAAATTCAAGTTCAGATAGTCGGGCAATGGTTGACTTGGCACTCAACTAGATGTACTGTGAAGAACTCAAACTGAATTCATGTGTTGATGTTGATATGTAATGCAAAATGTAAATGTTGAAATGTTAACCTGAATGTTGTGTAAGATTGGCCGTTTCATGAGACTAACTAGTTGATAACTTTTAAGAGGACCACCGAGTCCTATTCGGCCTGTTGTGCAGCCGCTACGCTGAAAGCTGACTTGTACTTTTCCCTCTTGTGGTGTTGGTATTTCCTAAATTCTAAAATTAAATTGATAATTATTTTAGGAGCGCTCGAGTTTGTTAATATATTGTTCCAAAAGGGCGATTCTGATACCTTTTGGGAAAATATACAATAACTCGAATACCTGAAAAATAATAATAACTTTTGCAAAATAGTTCCTGGGATTAAATTGATAATTGTTTTAGGAGCGCTCGGGTTTGTTAGTGTATTGTTCCAAAAGGGCGATTCTGATACCTTTTGGGAAAATATATAATAACTCGAATAACTGAAAAACAATAATACCTTTTGCAAAATAATTCCTAATAATAAATTATTGAAAAATTCTTTGTGTACAAGGGTGGGACATCAGAGATAAGTCTGAGTCAGCGCCAAGAATACATTGCTGGTTTCGGCCAGTGACGGGATAAGTGTATAAAGATAGTAAAGCAAAATGGCAGGGCCAAACCCAACCATACCCAAATTTAATGAATACTTAGAACAACGAATGACAGGGAGAGTAATGCCAGAGTCCACCAAGGGAGGGTGGTCAATGCCCGCCCTTGATGTACAACAGATAGAAATGACTGATTATGTGAAGAAATTGACGGAATTTTCTGCAGCACTCTCTTCTCAGGTGCGGAAGGGCCCAAGAGGGGGAGCTGTCGGGAAACACGCCACCACTGAAGGTAAAAGTGGGAGACTGGGTGAGGGTGAAAGTCCACAAAGAAAGTGGCTGGAACCCAGGTGGACTGGACCGTACGAAGTGAAGGGAGGTTACTTCACACTCAGTCCAGGTCAGAGGTAAATCAGGAGCACCCTGGCACCATCTAACACATTGCACTCCAGCCCCACTCCTTCCAGACCATTGTCTGAAGTAAGAGCTGATTTGAGCAGCGAGAACCAATCCTGACAACACAATGAAGAAACCCTTATGGGAACAACAATCTCACTCAGGGTGAAGAAGAACTTTTTCCCCCTGGGAGAGATTGGGAGTGTCTGAATGTTTGTATGTATGTTTTCTGATAGGAATTGGACTCCTGCTGGGCACTCCTTATGAGGTGTTGTTGTGTGAAGCTATTTTGAATTACTTGTTAAATTGACTTGTAATATAGAAGAGGTGGCTAAGGGATTTTTAACAGTACCAACCATGGGGGGGGGCAAATCCTCACAAGAGGTCCCAGAATTTACTGGGGACGAGAAATGCTTGATGTAATTAAAATGGAATCCAGGGATAGAAGAAATCTCCATTATATAACCAGGTGGAGGGAGAGGTATGGTTTTGAGGGACGTCTGGACGCAGACAAACTCGAATCCATGCTTAAACAGATACATAAGGTGTGTAAAGGAGAAATAAGCAGTGAGAGAGAGAGAGAGTAGGAGGGGGCCAGTACCCACTGATAGCCTTACCTAATCTATTGGCGGGGAATGAAAGGGGCCCCAGCAACCTTAGATGTATACAGTAATAATAATAATATGCCATTTAGCAGACAGGCCATGAACACAGAGGACGTGGCCAGAGCGGTAGAGAAAGAATGACCCACCCCAAGACAGGAATAGTAAGGTTTGGGCTGCCGTTAGAGGGCAGTGGGTTTCAGGGATGCCCATAGGACACTTTGCCATGGGCCGATTACGGAGAGTATGTTGGGAAAATAACTGAATTGTGTAATAGCCTCAGAGAGACATGCAATCCATCATGAGAGAAAGTCAGACAGGAGAGAGGAGAGAGAAGTCCATCCCCCAGCTTTGAGCGTGAGAAAGAGGAAGATAAGGCGTGACTAGTCCTTGAGGGAGAAATAGTAGACTCTAGTGGGGGGAAGACTAAGGAACCCTTTTGATCCAAATTGTGAGGTGTTGAATTGGCTACTATTGACTTAGCACTTCAACAGGAACAGAGAAACCTAATTTGGCATTGACAGTAATGGGTATGAAAATTAATTGGATGATGGGGTTTTGTGTTGAATTAGAGACAGTGAGACTATTAGTCAATACCTAGGAGAGAAGAGAGGTTACGGTAGCAAAGACAGACAAGAAGGAAATAGTAATAGTGGAGACAGGAGTGAGTGGAAGTGTTACAATTGTGACAAAACGGGACATTTTGCTAGAGAATGTGAGGAACCGTGTAGTTACTGCAAGGAAAGGGCACCAGTTAAGAAACTGTAGGCAGAAGGGGAAGAGAGAAATCAGGAGTCCTCATGACCTGGCTGTTTGGTTGTTGTTTTTTAATTGGGGTTTTCAAATAGAAACAACACACCTAGTATGATGTTTATAAAGTCTTGTTGTTTCAATTTTGGAGGGTTTTCAGCAGGTCAAGGGTTATAGGTCTTAGAGGAGCACACAGTGAATTTTATGGAGTTTTTTAGGTTTTGGCTGAGTTTGGGGTATATATGATTTCTTATGAGAATGAATGTCATGAGGACTTAATGAACACTTGGGATAACTAACATTTATGAAATATTTAGAATAATGGTAATGTTTAGTATACTATGGGATTAAACAGTTCGTTAGATGATTTCAATTGCCTCTGAACTCTGTTTTAACATTCTGGTGTTAATTAATCATCCACACTAGTAAATTCTAAAGGCATGAGAGGAGGACTTTAAGATAGTTTATTTTACTAAGTTGAGGGTAATTTGTAATACTGTGCAAATTATGAAGAAGATTATAGTTTGGTAATAGTATATTTGATTTGAACCATAAAATAACAGAAGAGAGAGTGGAGGAATGGCAATTGGATAATGAAATACCAATATTAACTAAAGTGATTGTTTAGGTAGGTGGTAATATTGACACATGGCCAAATCATGTGTCAAAAAGGGGGATGGTTGGATTAAATATTAAATATATACGAAGGAGAGGACAAAATACTTTAAAAAAAACAAAAAAAACATGTATGATAGTTTATTAACCACACCTGTATGTCAGAGGTTTTGTGCCCCACAGGTGAACTAAAGGAGAAGGTGACCCACTCTATCTAACCAGGAGACTGAATCAGGCCTGGCGGGAAGGGCCCTACCAAGTACTGCCTTTGCCAGCAGAATAGCTGAGAGATCCATCTGGGTGCATGTCACACACTGTAAAAAAGGCAAAACCAGTTACACCTGACGAACAAACACAGAGTTAGGAGAAAGATCCGATTACCACTAGGGCTCGGGGTTGGCTCCTTAACGAAGATTCCCTTACCCTGTCTGATCATCCCTGTGTGAGTTCGATAGAAGGTAAAGCAATGGGTTGGCCTCTGGCATCTGACATGTTCTCAGGGCAAGGGTGGGGATTCACAGGTCTCCCGACGGTAGGTAGCTGTCTGATTGTGGGGGCCATATTCCTAACACACACGGACCCTCCTGTTTCAGCCAGAAGTGGTAGTTAACCTAACACAAGTTGAAAAGGCATAGGAGACAGCTAGACGTAGGGAAAGGGGAAATTCTAGAGTAAACCTCTCTGAGGGAGGTAGTGAGACCGGGGCTGTGGTAAAGATAGTGCAAAACTATAGACCTGGAGGAAGTAGTACAGGTGGAAACGGGGTATAGAAATCTTAACCTGTGGTTTGAATGGATTCAGTATACGGCAAAAACTATGTCTAAAGAGGACTGTTTTGCCTGTGGGACAGCCAAACCAGGGTTAACAACTACTCCGTTCCCCTTGACAGGCTTTAACTCTCTGTCAGGTTTATCCTCCATGCAAGCCACCCTGGGAATGTGGTGAAAGAGTCTTATGGTAACTTGCACTATCTGTTTCCCCCGATAACAAAGTCATCCCGACCTGGGTTGCCTCCGTTTGAAGTCTCAGGGGATTCTTATTATTGTTTTTCTAGGACTAGTAAGGATAGGATACAGGGTAGGGCATCTTAGCTCCTGCTCCCACACAGAGAATGTCACACCTAAAGAGACCATGACTAATCTCTCCTCTTTGTTGCAGCCAGAGGATTATAGGAGCCAAAACCAGGCCCGTGCTGACATCTGATGGTTGTGTGGTGATAACTGATTGTGAACTCACCTACATACGCAAACAATCAAACGTGTCAGAGACTGGTGAGTTGTCACATAGAAAGTAGGACCTCCTCCCGGGATCCTTTGATGAAAGGATATATATTGATGGGATCCACAATCAGATCGCAGCTGGGTTTGAATCAAGTATTTTCTGGTGGTCAAACAATTAATAAAAATGTAGATTGGATAAATTATACTTAATATAACCAGCAAAATATTTATAAACCACACTCGTGATGCAATAAAGGGATTAGCTGAGCAGACAGCGGCAACTAGCTTAATGACATGGCAGAATAGAATAGCTTTAGATATGCTTTTGGCTGAGCGGGACGGGGTTTGTGTTCTGTTTGGATATATGTGCTGTACTTTCATCTCCAACAATATAGCACCGGACGGGCCCGTGACCAAAGCGCTTTGAGTGACCATCACCACGCTGGCGAACGAACTGGTTGAGAACTCTGGTATTGATAGCTCCATAAACGGTTGGTTTGATAACATATTTGGTAAATGGAAAACTATTGTTGTGACTATTCTGGGTGAAGTTATGGCCTCTATGGGTATACTTGTTCTTTGTGGATGTTGCCTTATTTCCTGGCTGAGTGACTGGTTTGGTGAGTACTCTTCTATGGTGGTTACTGGATTTCTGACCCTAGTAATTGTGTTTTTGCTGTTAATGTGTTGTGTTGCTTGCATCGTCCCCTGTCTCAGGAGGTCAGTGGTAGGAGTGGTGCAGGCGTCAGGTATGATGCTGTTGTTACCGGCCCAGGATGATGCAGGTGACTCTGCTACTGACTCTGAGACCAAGCTGGATGATCCATGTTTTGCCTAGTAAAATACATACACGCATTTATTTTCAGTTCTTGCTCATTTATTACCTTATGTTTTTACTAACCACTGTGATTGTTTATTCTTCCTGATGTGAAGGTAAAGGATTCCTGGGTGGCTGGTAGCCAACTCAGTACATGTTAGGTGTAGGGGAGGAATAGAGGGTTAAAATTATTATTTTTTATTAACATTAAATGTTGTGATTTAATTTCCATATCCTGTTATTCTTAAGGGTGATTATACTCTGTTTAGAGTGACACCATAAAATTGTTGGCTTTTATTTTTAATTGGATCTGTATGTGATGAATAGCTTGGAAGGAATGCATTAATGAGGAGCACTGTACTGATATGGATTGTTTCACATAACAGGCTGATAAAAACACTCTCTCTTTGTTGTCTGTGAAACTGTCCTTGAACATGGGTACATGGAGTACAGTGGAATGGTGTCTTTTGGGTGCTGACTGTTGTACCATTAATAAAAACGTCGATAGAATTAACTACATACATTAATGTCCAGAAATTAGAAAACTGGACTCAACAAGGTTTTGAGGCTGTTCATGGACAACTAGCTGCAACTTCATTAATGGCTTTTCAGAATAGAATTGCTGTTGATATGTTACTTGCTGAAAGAGGGGGTGTGTGTGCTATGTTCGGGAACAATGTTGTACTTTTATTCCTAATAATACTGCTGCAGATGGAAGTTTGACAATTGCTCTGGAAGGGTTACGAACTCTTAATGGCAAGATGAAGAGCCACTCAGGGGTGGATACTTCAATGTGGGACTCTTGGATGGATGCGTTTGGTAAATATAAAACGCTTGTTTCTTCTATACTTGTATCCATCTCTGTTTTTGCTGCAATTCTAGTGCTTTGTGGATGCTGTTGCATTCCATGCATACGGACGCTGACAACCAGGATTATAACCACCGCTATTGATCCAAATCCTGCAGATAACGGTCAGATGTTTCCTTTGCTTGCTATTGACGATGCTGACCAAGGATATCTGGATGATGAATAGCATTTAAGCTTTTTGTCACGTCTCTTGTGAGACGTGAAGAGGGGGAATGTAAAACTTTATCTTCTGATAAAGTTTTCCCTATTTTGCAAATTGCACTATTAGCTTGTGTCACGTCTCTTGTGAGACGTGAAGAGGGGGAATCAAAACTTTATCTTCTGATAAAGTTTTCCCTATTTTGCCAATTGCACTATTAGCTTGTGTCACGTCTCTTGTGAGACGTGAAGAGGGGGAATCAAAACTTTATCTTCTGATAAAGTTTTCCCTATTTTGCCAATTACACTGTTAGCTTGTGTCACGTCTTAAGTTTTCCTTCTTTACTGTTACTTGGTCACGTCTCTGGGGGAGACGTGAAGAGGGATTTATCGTAGTAAATATATAATGTTATAGCTTGGTCTGACTAAAATCTTGTGCATGACCCATTTTGTGTTGGGCGTTTGTTTTCAATCAATGCTGTTCCTATCCAATAACAATGGACAAAAGGGTCCTATCTTGTCAGCCTTGTCAGCAGGTGGCCAAGGACAACACCCACGCCATAGGTCTCTCAGTTCTTCCAACTCACGAGTTCTTGCTCTGAGGACACACACACACACACACACACACACACACACACACACACACACACACACACACACACACACACACACACACACACACACACACACACATCATCACTGATAACACACACACACACACACACACACACACACACACACACACACATCATCACTGTTAAACACACACACACACACACACACACACACACACACACACACACACACACACACATCATCACTGTTAAACACACACACACACACACACACACACAAATCCCCTCTCTTAGGCTGAACATTTGAAGACAGAGAACCCGACTCAGAGCCAATGCAACAGTGACACTAGCCTGGAGGGGACCTCGCCCAACTCATCAGGACCAATCAGAAGATCAGAACTACTAGATTCAACCTACTTCATTTATTGCATAAAATGTCTGCACACAATGTTTTCGGGGCTCTCTTCAGATAGCTCCCTAAGAGTTTGACGAACGAGTCCGTGCACGCGATTCCAGATATCTTTACCTCTGAATAAACTGCCTTTATTATACCATATCCACCCTGTCCAAAGTCTCTACTTGGTCTCAGTTCTCCAGTAAACTTGTGATTATCAACAGATCCTAACTGATCTAAGACAGGGAATTTGTACTAGGATTAAATGTCAGGAATTGTGAAAAACTGAGTTTAAATGTATTTGGCTAAGGTGTATGTAAACTTCCGACTTCAACTGTAGCTAGCTTGTCTTTTGCTATTAGTTTTGTCCAGTAATCCACATAACGGTCACAAATAACCAGGGGACCCTTTTGTACAGACATGTCTGTTTGTATTAGCTAGCTAGCTAAGTTAGCTTAGCTAGCTAGCTACAAATGTCAGGGACATCATTCAAGCAGTTTCTAGCTAACTTGCTTAGCAGCAGCAGTAATTCATCTGTTGCTTGGTTATCTGATCAATTCACTTGATGCAACACATAAGTGACATATTACAATGTAAGTTTTCTTGGGACCTCTCTCCTCCTCATTCTTCATTCCTCCTCCTAATGTTCCTTCTCTCCTTCCGACCTCTTCTCTCCACAGATCAGGGCACAGGGGACATGTTGGTGTACTTTGATCACTGTATTGAGGCCCCTGAATCTAGCGGGGCCTCCTCTCAGGTGGCATGGCATCAGACTCAGCCTGTACTAGCAGTGGCCTCCAACAGCCCCACTACCGGGGGCAACATCAACCTCTTCCTCCAACAGGTGAGCCCCTTTACCACACACTGCATTTGGTCAGAGTTGCATCCACTCTGTCCTCAATCTGCCAGTATTCTGCAATTGATCAAATGACGCACTGCACTTTTTAACCCCAATACACACTGAAAGATAGAAAACTCCTTGTCCTTCATTGATGTTGGGTCATCCACTGTTTTATAGCTTTGATGTAGACGAGTATGAAACTGCTACTAATGCATTGATAGAACTGTTCTCCTATCATTGTGTAGGGGGAGCACGTAGGTAACTGCCACGGGGATCATCCCTTCCAGCCCACAGTGCTGCGCTGGCACCCCACCAAGGCTCTGGGCTGGGAGACGGGCGAGGTGCTGCTGCTCACTCACCCCTCTGGGGAGCAGACACAGCTGCCCACCACACACAGCGCCTGCATCACCCTGTGGAGCAGCTCCGGCAGCCGTCTGGTCACCGAGGATCAGGTGAGTGCGTGTGAACACAGACGTTGCAGACACACGGTCACACACACACATTTTCAAAGTGGAGATATTCTCATAGTCCTCTTCAGTCTTTGGTGTGTGTGTGTGAATGTGCTGTCGTTGATCTGTGTAGATGGGAGTCCTGGCTTTATGGAAGGTGGACGCCTAAGGAAGACTCCACGGAGGTCACATAGTGAAGCATGACTATACCAAGCCTTTAACCTACTGTATCTTCAGACCAGCACCTCCGGGAGAGTGAGTAACTACAACTCTTTAAGTACCCCAAAAGGTTCTGAGTCAGAGCAGGCTATTGTTCTGCATAAGCTTATGACAAAGAGATGCCTCAATTTATATACTGTATGTGGATGAAGATTTTAGAGTGCATGCCATGTGGTTTTATGCAACTATTCCTTGGCACAAACACAAATTATGCAAAGTTATTTAAAGCAAGGATGACTGATTGTATCCGTATTATCACTGTTGCAAAATTAGCTTTGGTTGTCAGTCAATAGCACTGTCTCGACCTGCTGTTAAGCATATAAACGCCAAGTGTAAGTTAAGCCTGGCAATGTTTCCCAAATTGTTGGTCGGGAACCAAACCCACTGGTGCACTGCAGTTAAAGTTGTTCCTCTTGGGTCTTGCTCAAGACTGGGTACTGGCTAGAAAAATGGTTTTGCTTATTCACTGGGTCAGAATAACATTTGAAAGACCTTAGCTATTTGGCAAGACCACATAAACAGATCTGGGATTCAGGTTAGGGTCAGAGTGACAATGTATACTATGGAAACCATTCTACTAAGCTCCTGTCCCCGTGTATGATGCTGACTGTGGTTGTGGTTGGTTCCAGACATGTGGCGATGCTGGCATGGGCGGCAGTGGGCAGGGACGAGAGTGCAACTGGAGGAAGGCTGGGAAGGGAGCACCGCTCAAGATGGGCCCTCAGGAGGGACTGGTGTTCTACCTCAGCACGGCAGACGGTTGGAGACGCTGTCAAACGATTAGTGTTTTTACCTGCGTTGTTCCCTTACGTGTGTGTGCATGTGCATGTGTGTGTTTGAATGTGTACATATACGCGTGTCTGAGACCTCTCACCTCTGGGGCTGTAGAGATATTCCTCTGAAACAGGCCCTCAACGGTTAGTGTGTGTTTAGGTTTGGTGCACTGCCCGGTGAAATTGAAGCAGCACTGTCACTGTGCTAGCCTAGGTGAGTGTGTATTGACTCTGTGCCTCTCTGTGTCCGGGTAAGGTACACTGTGGATGAGCGTGGCAGGAGCAGCCCAGTGCTCAGTGTGGATGGCTCCATCCAGAAGCTCTTCTATCTGAAGAGGAGAGGTGTCCTAGCCGTTGTCACGGAAACCCTTTTGCTGTCGCAGTACACTCTGGGACCTGAGGGGGGAGCCCAGGAGCTCATGAAGGTACAGTGTCACAGTCAATTTTAATATAATTGTATTGGTCGCGTACACCGATTAGTGTCGCAGTCAGTTCAATTCAAGAGTGTGTGTGGATATATGTGTGTGACTTTGTGTGTTTATGTGTTCTGTTGTCACAGGGGAAGCTGAGTGAAAAGAGTGACCAAAGCGCAGATATCGTTTCGACAGAGACAGGCCTTCTCGTCACAGCTATAGGGGAACAGGTCATCAGGTCAGACACACACACACACACACTCTGGCGCTGACATACATTGTGGCGCTGACATACATTGTGGCGCTGACATACATTGTGGCGCTGACATACATTGTGTTGTAGGCTCTGGGACTTGGAGAGGGATGACAACTATGTTCTCTCTCTGGATGAGAGCCTGGGCTTTGAGAAAGGAGAGGTGTTGAACTGTGTCTCCTACTGCACAGCCAAAGGTAGGAATGAAGAATACTGGTGTTGGGAAAATGTGTGCTAATGGAGTGCTATGGTAGACTTACAGTGGGGAAAACAAGTATTTAGTCAGCCACCAATTGTGCAAGTTCTCCCACTTAAAAAGATGAGAGAGGCCTGTAATTTTCATCATAGGTACACGTCAACTATGACAGACAAATTGAGGAAAAAAAATCCAGAAAATCACATTGTAGGATTTTTAATGAATTTATTTGCAAATGATGGTGGAAAATAAGTATTTGGTCACCTACAAACAAGCAAGATTTCTGGCTCTCACAGACCTGTAACTTCTTCTTTAAGAGGATCCTCTGTCCTCCACTCGTTACCTGTATTAATGGCACCTGTTTGAACTTGTTATCAGTATAAAATACACCTGTCCACAACCTCAAACAGTCACACTCCAAACTCCACTATGGCCAAGACCAAAGAGCTGTCAAAGGACACCAGAAACAAAATTGTAGACCTGCACCAGGCTGGGAAGACTGAATCTGCAATAGGTAAGCAGCTTGGTTTGAAGAAATCAACTGTGGGAGCAATTATTAGGAAATGGAAGACATACAAGACAACTGATAATCTCCCTCGATCTGGGGCTCCACGCAAGATCTCACCCCGTGGGGTCAAAATGATCACAAGAACGGTGAGCAAAAATCCCAGAACCACACGGGGGGACCTAGTGAATGACCTGCAGAGAGCTGGGACCAAAGTAACAAAGCCTACCATCAGTAACACACTACGCCGCCAGGGACTCAAATCATGCAGTGCAAGATGTGTCCCCCTGCTTAAGCCAGTACATGTCCAGGCCCGTCTGAAGTTTGCTAGAGTGCATTTGGATGATCCAGAAGAGGATTGGGAGAATGTCATATGGTCAGATGAAACCAAAATATAACTTTTGGTAAAAACTCAACTCGTCGTGTTTGGAGGACAAAGAATGCTGAGTTGCATCCAAAGAACACCATACCTACTGTGAAGCATGGGGGTGGAAACATCATGCTTTGGGGCTGTTTTTCTGCAAAGGGACCAGGACGACTGATCCGTGTAAAGGAAAGAATGAATGGGGCCATGTATCATGAGATTTTGAGTGAAAACCTCCTTCCATCAGCAAGGGCATTGAAGATGAAACGTGGCTGGGTCTTTCAGCATGACAATGATCCCAAACACATCGCCCGGGCAACGAAGGAGTGGCTTCGTACTAAGCATTTCAAGGTCCTGGAGTGGCCTAGCCAGTCTCCACATCTCAACCCCATAGAAAATCTTTGGAGGGAGTTGAAAGTCCGTGTTGCCCAGCGACAGCCCCAAAACATCACTGCTCTAGAGGAGATCTGCATGGAGGAATGGGCCAAAATACCAGCAACAGTGTGTGAAAACCTTGTGAACACTTACAGAAAACGTTTGACCTGTGTCATTGCCAACAAAGGGTATATAACAAAGTATTGAGAAACTTTTGTTATTGACCAAATACTTATTTTCCACCATAATTTGCAAATAAATTCATAAAAAATCCTACAATGTGATTTTCTGGATTTTTTTTTCTCATTTTGTCTGTCATAGTTGACGTGTACCTATGATGAAAATTACAGGCCTCTCTCATCTTTTTAAGTGGTAGAACTTGCACAATTGGTGGCTGACTAAATACTTTTTTTCCCCACTGTATGTTAAATGGATTACTATTACACAGTATATACAGTCACTAGCCTAGTCCCAGATCTGTTTGTGTTATCTTGCCAGCAACTCCTGTGAGTCTCAAGTTTGGGGAAGCTAATTTTCACCATTAAAAAAATATAAAGCATTCCATGCATCATCACATTTTAAGACTTATGTAAGATAGCTGACTATTCCTAATGTTATTAGTAAATTGGATAGTCATAATTTAGGCTAATAATTTAACTCTAATCACTGTTTGCAAAAAAAGACTGTTCAATGCAGCGCGTGGTGAAGTAGACCTAGGCTATAACAGATAGGCCTATGTTTCTTTTCATTTCTTTGCACGGGAAAAATGTGGCCTTTTATAAAAACATTTCATACAATTCTACGACACTTTATTTGACTGGAGAGATTAGCAGAATCTTTTTTAATATGACTTTCAAGTGGCACTGACCCAATGATAAAGACAGTGAATATGCACACTCACCGGAGATATGACCGATGCTCTGCTGGTGCCAATAATACTGTTAGCTCAATTATGTTGAGAACTTTGATAACTAAAAGACAATTTAGTATTTGCATTGCCTTCTCTTTGAAGCAATAGCCAATTGCTTTCCAAACTACGTTTTCCCACGATTGTAGTTTATAAGTAAGCATTTCACGGTAAGGTCTACACCTGATGTATTCGGTGCATGTGACAAATAAAATTTGATTTTATTTTAAATATTGCGATTATGCATGGCTGGGCCTCTCTTTCTGTGACATTCAACAATCATCTATTTGGTAGTCCATTTGTCGCACCTGCTGCCTTCCGACAGGCTATGCGATTTAAAAAGAAGCTAATGATCCTCCAATCCTCCAAATCATGTTTTCTGGTGTAGTATACGCAAGTAACATGTAGGATTCCCAGAATATTTTCTATATTATCACCATTATTATTTAATTATAATCAGTGGTTTAACTAGAGTATGATTGGCAAAATAAAACAAACAAAACAGGCTAATTTTGTTGTGAAAATACAATGGGCCTATGGTAATGCAACATTGAATGATTCAAGGAAATTAGCCTATTTGGTTTGTTTATTTGCTAGGTTATCTGAAAACATGATTATACACTACCGTTCAAAAGTTTGGGGTCACTTAGAAATGTCCTTGTTTTCGAAAGAAAAGCAATTTTTTTGTCCATTAAAATAACATCAAATTGATCAGAAATACAGTGTAGACATTGTTAATGTTGTAAATGGCTATTGTAGCTGGAAACGGCTGATTTTTAATGGAATATCTACATTATCAGCAACCATCAGTCCTCTGTTCCAATGGCACGTTGTGTTTGCTAATCCAAGTTTATCATTTTAAAAGGATAATTGATCATTAGAAAACCCTTTTGCAATTTTGTTAGCACAGCTGAAAACTGTTGTGCTGATTAAAGAAGCCATAAAACTGGCCTTCTTGAGACTAGTTGAGTATCTGGAGCATCAGCAATTGTGGGTTCGATTACAGGATCAAAATGGCGAGAAACAAATAACTTTCTTCTGAAACTCGTCAGTCTATTCTTGTTCTGAGAAATTGCCAAGAAACCGAAGATCTCGTACAGCGCTGTGTACTACTCCCTTCACAGAACAGCGCAAACTGGCTCTAACCAGAATAGAAAGCTGTGCTAACATAATTGCAAAAGGGTTTTCTAATGATCAATTAGCCTTTTAAAATGATAAACTTGGATTAGCAAACACAACGTGCCATTGGAACAGAGGACTGATAGTTGCTGATAATGGGCCTCTGTACGCCTATGTAGATATTTCATAAAAATTCAGCCGTTTGTTGAACAAGGTAGGGACCGCTGTTTGAGAGAAATACTTTCACCCCGGTAACTCGTATAGTCTCAAATTTACTGAGCATTTATTTGAAGGCGGGTTTCTCCACTGTTCTGAAGGGCACCATTCCTATTACTAAATAACGAGTTACGCTGTCTGTCAGTGCTCGCCATTTATCGGTGTCTCGTTTGTGGTGCTGGAATTCTTAGTAGGTAGCCTATGGTTTTTGTGCATATTCTGCAAATAGGCTGGTCCAAGTCGTCTGGTTCTCCATTGTCGTTGGGTTTGAAACCGAAATGTGCCCGAAAAAGCCACCTTTTTCACCTCATTCCTCCGATCTACTGTAACAATGAAAAAGGCCAGCGGTGAAGGGCTATAGGATCTATAGGTACCACCGGTCCCCACTTTTCACCCCACCCCCTCCCCTCCTCAATGAACTGAATTTACCTTCAAAGATTCTCTCCTATCCGAACATATAGCAGATTTGCTGATTACGGTGCATCAAAAGATAGTTGGACAGAGGAGGAGATGTATACAGTTTAATAGAAGGACTAAGTTAGCAAAACAATACCATATAATCAATAGTTAACACTCCCGCTATGGGTAAAGTTTCACTACATTAAAATTAAGTTGATAAAACATTTTATTTTAAAAATATATATATATATATATATATATATATATATGCGTTTTGAAGGTTATTTTATTTTCATGAAGGTCTTCATCCAAAACCATCAATGTCACGGTTATCCAATTACCGTCACAGCCCCTATAGTCGTTCTCCCTTGCCTCACTCCGCTGCGTCTTCTCAGAGATCCTAGCTGCAGGCACCAACAGGGGGCGTGTAGCTCTGTGGAGGATGGTGAGCCAGCCAGACACCAGGATAGACACCAAGGCCCAGTGGAAACTACAGACACCCACGGAGATCGAGGGCATCGTCACTCAGATCCAGGTACACCACTTTACTGCAGTGCTACATTATGCTTTTATTGACACTTGGCCAACAACATAGACAATGTATTATATCCTCATCCATCACCTCTCCATCACCTTGTTTTGACAGATCCTATCCCAATGAGTTTACAATGTGTTTTTTTGTTTGTCACACCTGGCCTAAAATATTTGATTTCACTGATTGTGGCCACAATACTATCACCAGGTTCATAGACAGAGTGCAGTTATATTAGTCAGTGACTATGTTATTTAAGTTTTACAATAATGTGTTGTCTGATTGCAATTGTCTTGTATGCATTTCCAGTGGGGCTCCAACCTGAACCTGCTGGCGGCCAACAGTGTGACCACGGTGCTGATCCTCTGTGAGCACGTCATGTCGGCCAGCAGGTGGCAGCTGTGTAGCTGACCCCCTCTCAGCTCAGCCTCACATTGTTCAGCACCAACTCCCATCTCACCCTGCGCTCAGACATGCACATCAAGGGCGTCTGCGTAACCAGGGTAACCAACCCCAAAATGTCTCGTTACACTAGGTAACCAGCCCATAAATTTGTCCCGTCACCAAGGTAACCAGCCAGGGAGGCTATCGAGGAATTTGTTTCTGCTCAATATATGACACTTGAACCGTGTCCATCTCACACAAGCAGGTGTGTTAACTAAGGAGTATGTGAGGTGTGTTGAGTGGTCATCTCTTAAGGGTTGCGTACACACCAAAGACGCTCTCTCCTCGTCTGAACATGTGTTCTCGCATACCCCGAGAGCATCTGGTCAGCGGGGTGGTGGCACAGGAATCCTCATCTCTCCCAAGTGGACATTCTCTATTTTTCCCCTGACCCATCTGTCTATCTCCTCATTTTAATTCCATGCTGTCACAGTCACTAGCCCATTTAAGCTTAATATCCTTGTCATTTATCGCCCTCCAGGTTCCCTTGGAGAGTTCATCAATGAGCTTGACGCCTTGATAAGTTCCTTTCCTGAGGATGGCTCACCCCTCACAGTTCTGGGGGACTTCAACCTCCCTACGTCTACATTTGACTCATTTCTCTCTGCCTCCTTCTTTCCACTCCTCTCCTCTTTTGACCTCACCCTCTCACCGTCCCCCCCTACTCACAAGGCAGGCAATACGCTTGACCTCATCTTTACTAGATGCTGTTCTTCTACTAATCTCACTGCAACTCCCCTCCATGTCTCCGACCACTACTTTGTATCCTTTTCTCTCTCGCTCTCCTCCAACACTAC
The DNA here is from genome assembly GCF_020615455.1 of Coregonus clupeaformis. Lineage (NCBI taxonomy): Eukaryota > Metazoa > Chordata > Actinopteri > Salmoniformes > Salmonidae > Coregonus > Coregonus clupeaformis. The sequence continues at coordinate 19,514 of NW_025536532.1, forward strand.
TCACTCTGCCCCTACTCAGATGGTAATGCGTCGTTGCAACCTTCGCTCTCTCTGTCCCGCTTACTCTCTCCTCTTCCATCCTATCATCTCTTCCCTCTGCTCAATCCTTCTCCCTCCAATCTCCCTGATTCTGCCTCCTCAACCCTCCTCTCCTCCCTTTCTGCATCCTTTGACTCTCTATGTCCCCTATCCTCCCGGCTGGCTCGGTCCTCCCCTCCAGCTCCGTGGCTTGATGACTCATTGCGAGCTCACAGAACAGGGCTCCGGGCAGCCGAGCGGAAATGGAGGAAAACTAGACTCCCTGCGGACCTGGCATCTTTTCACTCCCTCCCTCTCTACATTTTCTTCATCTGTTTCTGCTGCTAAGGCCACTTTCTACCACTCTAAATTCCAAGCATCTGCCTCTAACCCCTAGGGAAGCTTTGCCACCTTCTCCTCCCTGCTGAATCCTCCTCCCCCTCCCCCTCCTCCCTCTCTGTGGATGACTTTGTCAACCATTTTGAAAAGAAGGTTGCCGACATCCGATCCTCGTTTGTTAAGTCAAATGACACTGCTGGTCCTGCTCACACTGCCCTACCCTATGCTTTGACTTCTTTCTCCCTCTCTCTCCAGATAAAATCTTGCGACTTGTGACGGCCGGGCCGCACAACAACCTGCCCGCTTGACCCTATCCCCTCCTCTCTTCTCCAGACCATTTCCGGTGACCTTCTCCCTTACCTCACCTCGCTGATCAACTCATCCTTGACCGCTGGCTATGTCCCTTCCGTCTTCAAGAGAGCGAGAGTTGCACCCCCTTCTCAAAAAACCAACCCTCGATCCCTCTCTTGCTATCTCTCTCAGAATGACCTTCCTGATCCAAACCAGTCAGGTTTCAAGACTGGTCATTCAACTGAGACTGCTCTTCTCTGTGTCACGGAGGCTCTCCGCACTGCTAAAGCTAACTCTCTCTCCTCTGCTCTTGTCCTTCTAGACCTGTCTGCTGCCTTTGATACTGTGAACCATCAGATCCTCCTCTCCACCCTCTCCGAGCTGGGCATCTCCGGCGCGGCTCACTCTTGGATTGCGTCCCTACCTGACCGGTCGCTCCTACCAAGTGGCGTGGCGAGAATCTGTCTCCGCACCACGTGCTCTCACCACTGGTGTCCCCCAGGGCTCAGTTCTAGGCCCTCTCCTATTCTCGCTATACACCAAGTCACTTGGCTCTGTCATATCCTCACATGGCCTCTCCTATCATTGCTACGCAGACGACACACAACTAATCTTCTCCTTTCCCCCTTCTGATAACCAGGTGGCGAATCGCATGTCTGGCAGACATATCAGTATGGATGACGGATCACCACCTCAAGCTGAACCTTGGCAAGACGGAGCTGCTCTTCCTCCCGGGGAAGGACTGCCCGTTCCATGATCTCGCCATCACGGTTGACAACTCCATTGTGTCCTCCTCCCAGAGTGCAAAGAGCCTTGGTGTGACCCTGGACAACACCCTGTCGTTCCCCGCTAACATCAAGGCGGTGACCCGATCCTGTAGGTTCATGCTCTACAACATTCGGAGAGTACGACCCTGCCTTACACAGGAAGCGGCACAGGTCCTAATCCAGGCACTTGTCATCTCCCGTCTGGATTACTGCAACTCGCTGTTGGCTGGGCTCCCTGCCTGTGCCATTAAACCCCTACAACTCATCCAGAATGCCGCAGCCCGTCTGGTGTTCAACCTTCCCAAGTTCTCTCACGTCACCCCGCTCCTCCGCACACTCCACTGGAAGCTCGCATCTGCTACAAGACCATGGTGCTTGCCTACGGAGCTGTGAGGGGAACGGCACCTCCGTACCTTCAGGCTCTGATCAGTCCCTACACCCAAACGAGGGCATTGCGTTCATCCACCTCTGGCCTGCTGGCTCCCCTACCTCTGCGGAAGCATAGTTCCCGCTCAGCCCAGTCAAAACTGTTCGCTGCTCTGGCACCCCAATGGTGGAACAAGCTCCCTCACGACGCCAGGACAACGGAGTCACTCATCATCTTCCGGAGACATTTGAAACCCCACCTCTTTAAGGAATACCTGGGATAGGATAAAGTAATCCTTCTACCCCCCCTTACCCCAACCCACCCCCCCCAAAAAAATATTAAAAAATAACAAATAAAGTGGTTATCCCACTGGCTATAAGGTGAATGCACCAATTTGTAAGTCGCTCTGGATAACAGCATCTGCTAAATGACGTAAATGTAAACTATAGCAATAAGTATAGCGATAAGAAAATAGAAGTTGTTCTAATTCAAGTGAACAGCAGTGTCGACACTACAACGATAACTACAAAAACAGTGGAGAACGATACCGATAGCTATTGTTGGGATCACTTTCAGAGCTATTTTTTTCCCCCAGTCCCCCAACGATACAACGTCAACAACCAATCAAAAACCTGTTCTATTGAAGCGTTCTAGGGGTGTGAGGAATAGCCGCCCGGAGGGGAGAGGAGATGGGGCAAAGCGCACAGTGAGCTTTCCTGAATAACTGGGCATGTAAGCATATTGGTGGCCACCTTTATTATAGGATGACTTGGGAGACTAAAGATCCACAACAGACAGTGCATCTCAGTATCAGAAGATGCCCATATCTTCCTATGGTACAGTATCCAGACAAAAAACACCATATGAGTGGCCTGCTAATGTACCTTTCTGGTTCTTTTAAACTGTTGAGAATAGACCCATAACTGATCCAAATAGTTGCATAATCAGGCCGAGGCAGTTATTTTGGAATGAAACATGCATTCAAAGCGCAGGGCGTTTGAGCAGTTATTCACTGCAGTTTACAGCGTACACAATAATTGTGTACTCACTTGAAAACAATAATAGAATTCCTCATTGCATTGTGTTGTTGTAGCCTAGGTCGAAATGTAGGCCTAATCAATAGTGGAGCTTTGCGTGCCTGGGGACTGCAGTGCATGTGGCATTTCATAATCTGATAACTTTTATTCTTGCAGTTTGTCAGGTAAATATGTATAGCCCTAATATTTAGCTAATGAATGGCCTAATATTTAGCTAATTATTAGCTTCTTACTTTGGCTACACATCTCTAGCCTCTCTCTTTCAGCTGTTCCCGTGCGTAAATGGCTATAGGCTACACAAGCCTCCGCTATTCCTCTTCTAGTTGAGTTCTAGGAAAAGCTATAGGCTACAATAGCTTGTTAGACATTTATTATTATACTTGGCCTAATAGCCTACTCGAGGAGAAAAGCAGGCTTGGTTTTGTTTCATGCTGAATGTAAAATACAGCATAGGCCAAACGACCTGTCGGGGAAAGTTTAAGGAGAGAGAGTGCAGTGCGTTGGTGTGATCACTTTGACCGGTGATGATAACAGTGTTGTGCTGATGCATTGCAAATGGTTGCATTGGACAGAGAGAGTGTTGAGCACAGTGAAAAAAGAAAAACCTTAAGAAAAATGGAAATCACCTGCAAACCACTTGAGCGATGACGCAAGCGATGACGTTTGTTGAATTGCTAACTTTAAAACCAAGTTTCTGTATGATTTTTCATTACATGTGCATTTTATTATTATTTGCAGTTGTCACTATGCCAATGAACACACCCTGAAGGCACTGAATGGTCTGTGATACCACCTTGTTAATAGGCCTACAGCGAGCGGTAGGATGCGTTGATCACTTGATTGACAGGTGTACTTTAGAATGATAAACTATAAAAAATCCTCTAGTGTGGATGCTCGCCAACATTTTATAGTTATGTTAAGTTTATCGTTATTGTCCTTGGTGTTGATGGGCCTTTACCATGACTGTGGCTCAGTTGATAGAGGATGGTGCTTTCAACACTCTGGATAAGAGCGTCTGCTAAATGATTAAAATGTTTAAAAATATATATATATATATATATATATATATATATTGGCATCTGATGTTTACGTGTTGTGTGTTTAGGACACTCTATGACGAACTGTTTTAATTATTTAGACAGTTATCAGGATTTTCAGTAGGCCTAAATTACCTGTTGCTCTCTCTCTCTTCCACATCCTATCCCTCAGAGGTTATCTTCACAAAAGTCTGTCAGTCTTTTCTTTTCATTCTACCTCATCTTTGCTTGATCTCTTCCGCCCTCTCTTTCTTGAGTGTATGTGAATTTGTAATATTTCATGTGGATGTCTGTCTGTGTGTGCTTGGCTTCCATTCACACAAGCTGTTGTTTCGGAGGGGTGGTATCTTTTTACCGGAAGTGAGTATCTACTGCCCCTCCAGTTAGGCAGTGCTGTGAATCTCCTCTGCTCTTCCATAGTCCTCCTACCCTCTAGTAGCATTGTAAAGCCTCCATTGGGTTATAATGATTAACAAAACAATGTAATCTAGATTCTAATCTAGACCATCCAAAGTGAAATGTGTTTTTACATAGTAGGAATTGTTAAGAGAATTTCTATCTCTAATTCAACCTAAGCTTGAATCATTACCAGAGGTTGTAAGGCTCTGGTTTTAATCATAAATGATTCAAGGTCCACAACCAACAAGGATTATCTGTATCTTTATTCATGGAGAGCTCTGGCGCCAAAACCCATACACTCCTGTTTTATACCTCGACACACAAACGCACCCTGCTCCGCCCACCTCTAGGAGGCCCCCTGTAACCCGTTTTCTCAGTCCCCTTCACCCTGGAATGTTTAGTCCCGCCCCCCTCTGTTAGTAGGTTGACAATACATTATAATTCTAACACAGTTCACACATTTATACTGTATTTGGGGTGAAATCCTTTAGTCATTATTCTTAAAATACAAATTAATCTAACAGGAATACACCACTGTATTTAGATAGGTCAGATGTGTAAGGTCCATGTTTTGTAGCTTGTAATATAGAATTGAATAGGATATCTGTGGCTTACACACCCTACTCCACTGGTTGGATAGGGTCAATGTGTTCTTACAGTTGATGTCTATTTCCACTGCTTTTGTTGCTATGCCTTTCTTGTCTGTGTTTCCCTAATAGCCTGAGGTCTCATATCCGAGGAAGTTTCCTTTCATTGAGCCTAATCTTTCTATGATAAAGGACTGAGTGTCGCTACAGTAGCGTGCGTGTGTGTGTCCCTTCCTAATCAAGCAGCCAAATGCTTTCATCCTACCTGTGTGTAATCGAGTCGGCTGCCAGTATTGAATGTTATCACGCTATAATAGAAAATGCTTAAAGATCCACTATCTCCGGAAAAAAGAGTCTACCGAGAGAATATCAGTATCTTAACCCACCCCAACCAATTCTGTTGAATTTGGACAATGAATCTATCTCTATTTTTCTCTAAAGGGTTCATCAGTAAAATGCAAACCACATGGTTAAGTTATACATTAGTATTGTTTGTGTGGGGAATCTTCATAATCAGGGATGAGATAACTAGAGCACATGGAAGCGTAAAATATTATCTCTGAAGTCACATTGTATTGAAATAGCTAATACTTGGACATCTCATCCACACCCAGCCTGGTGAGAGGGATCCAGAGGCAGAGGAGGCCCCAGCACTAGCTCCAGTCCCCACCCCACCCCATCTCCATCCCTGGCCCAGGCAACAGCCCCATCACCAGCCCCGGCCCCAGCTGCCCAGTCCCCCCACATGGTGTCCAGACGAGCCCTCCTGGACATTCAGGGCCTAGAGAACTGTGAAAAGGCCACCCACGATGCCATGCTCAACTTCAGCTTCTACCTGACCATCGGCAACATGGACGAGGCCTTCAAGTCCATCAAGCTCATCAAGAGGTAAGAGCTTAGTTTTACCACTGGACGACTGACGTCAGACCTGTGCTCTGTTCATCAACAGATAAGAACTTAGGCCTAGATAGTTTTACCAGTGGACTACTGACCTCAGAACTCTGGTCTCTGCTCTGTATACTAACTTAAGGCTACTGAACAGCTGACTTCTTTCTACAGCTATATGCATCACACTGACTGCCGTAGCTCAGCATTTGTGTGTCCATTTGATTTGTATCTGAGTGAGTCTGTCCGTTCATAATATACACTGAGTGTACAAAACATTAGGAACACCTTCCTAATATAGAGTTGCACCCCCTTTTGCCCCCAGAACAGCCTCAATTCCTCAGGGCATGGACTCTACAAGGTGTCGAAAGCGTTCCCACAGGGGATGCTGGCCCATGTTGACTCAATGGTTCCCACACATGTGTCAAGTTGGCTGGATATCCTTTGAGTGGTGGACCATTCTTGATACACACGGGAAACTGTTGAGCGTGAAAAACCCAGCAGCGTTGCAGTTCTTGACACACACAAACCGGTGCGCCTGGCACCTACTACCATACCCCGCTCAAAGGTACTTAAATATTTTGTCTTGCTCATTCACTCTCTGATTAGCACACATACACAATCCATGTCTCAATTGTCTCAACTGTCTCCTCCCCTTCATCTACACTGATTTTGAAGTGGATTTAACAAGTGACATCAATAAGGGATCATAGCTTTCACCTGGATTCACCTGGTCAGTATGTCATGGAAAGAGCAGGTGTTCCTAATTTGTGTATAAATGCTTCACAGAGTTCAAGTAACAGACACATCTCAACATCAACTGTTCAGAGGAGACTGCGTGAATAAGGCCTTCATGGTCGAATTGCTGCAAATAAACCATTACTAAAGGACACCAATAAGAAGAGACTTGCTTGGGCCAAGAAACACGAGCAATGGACATTAGACCGGTGGAAATCTGTCCTTTGGTCTGATGACTCTGATGAGATTTTTGGTTCCAACCGCTTTGTCTTTGTGAGACGCAGAGTAGTGAACGGATTATCTCTGCATGTGTGGTTCCCACCGTGAAGCATGGAGGAGGAGGTGTGATGGGGTGGGGGTACTTTGCTGGTGACATTGTCAGTAATTTATTTAGAATTCAAGGCACACTTAACCAGCATGGCTACCACAGCATTCTGCAGCTATCCCATCTGGTTTGCGCTAGTGGGACTATAATTTGTTTTTCAACAGGACAATGACCCAACACACCTCCAGGCTGTCTAAGGGCTATTTGACCAAGAACGAGAGTGATGGAGTGCTGCATCAGGTGACCTGGCCTCCACTATCACCCGACCTCAACCCAATTGAGATGGTTTGGGATGAGTCGGACCGCAGAGTGAAGGAAAAGCAGCCAACAAGTGCTCAGCATATGTGGGAACTCATTCAAGACTGTTGGAAAAGCATTCCAGGTGAAGCTGGTTGAGAGAGAATGCCAAAAAGTGTGCAAAGCTGTCATCAAGGCAAAGGGTGGCTACTCTGAAGAAGTAGAAGGTGTTTAGCTTGTCCGGGAGCAAGGCGTCAGCAACTGTTTGGCACAATACTCACGCAGTGCTTGCTCCTATATCCTCCTTTTTCTTGATCTTCAGTAGTTTGCACAACTAAGTCAAATGTCTTCCACAGATTATTTTTCACGTCCTCCGTATCCAATTTATTGATGTGATTATGATAGGCTATAGGTCAGGCCCTATTGGTCACATGCATGCGATGTTTACGTGTTTCACGTAAAAAGTGCAAGGGTTTTTAGGGAATGTTTTTCGTAAACAAATTAGAGATTTTGGGAGCAGAACCTTTCAGTCAGAAGCAAGTAAGAAACTAAATGGCTGAAATGATGTTGCAGCTTCAGTACAGACAGCACAATAAACAATTGCTGTGGTGCCTTTTCGCTGCAGTAGGGAGGACAGCGAGACGTGTGCACTTGCTGTCATGTGTTTTAACACAGTGTGACCAGCTGACTCTCTTTTTTGAGTCATTTGTGTGTCTTCATTATTTAATCAAACAGTGTGCTTCAAGCGTCAGACAAGCTCAGTGCATATGTAGTTGTTTTTATTCAAACACATACTGTAGGTGTCTGTCTATAAATGGAAAACTAAGTTTAAACATTTTGACAAATCGGTTGGTCGAAAGAACAGGACGACTCTCGGTCGACCAAGATTTATTTTAGTCGTGGACAGCCCTAGTATCGTGATAATATTGTATTGTGTGGTCCCTGGCAATTCCCAGCCCTAGTGTGTGTGTGTGTGTGTGTGTGTGTGTGTGTGTGTGTGTACTGTATGCTATGGTAAGGGGATGTGCTTCTCTAAACACATGGTGACACACAAATCCCTTGTCCCTGTTTGTTTCTAAAGGAGTGCCATTTCCATCCCATTCATTTAGCCAAACAGAGAAATAGGTCAGAGAGGGTGTGTGTGTGTGTGTGACCTAAGTGTAGCCTGGATGTCATCTATAAAGGAATACGTGACTCTGGGCACTCCAATCCTAAATTCCCCCAGAAGTACTGCTTTGAGCACGTACTCCTATTCAAATACATCTGAAAACACAAACATAAGGGGAAATAGCATATCCTAGCTAGCCGGATATGACACTGAGTTTAATAGGTGTGATGACTGGTTTCAGTGGATATCCACAAGGACAGTATTTTCAAAGGATAGTCACTGGAGGCATTGTGTTCGATTCTCTGCATATCCCCACCCACAGGATGATGCACTTCCTGTTCTATTGTCACCACATTTAGTGGAATTAAATTTCTGTCCGAATTTTACAAATTCTCATCAGTCATAAAACAGGAGCAGCACGAAGCAGCTAGCAACAACAGCTAAGCTAGCAACCTAAAACGCTTTCACAGCATTTCCTCGTTCTACTGGTTTTCATATCAACTTTCTTCGTTGTCCAGAAGCCAAAGGCACAATCCTAGTCATATTAACAACCCATCCTAGTTGTTTCATATTTACATTTTCCCCTATTTCTAACGGAGATGTTCATCTCTGCCACATGAAACGGCTCGCATCAGGTGTGTCTTCTGGAACAGTGTTTTTCCCACAAATTCATTACAGTAGTTGCATGTTCAATAATATGAGAGGCTTGCTATTGTCACATGTTTTTTAAGCTCTTAATGAAAAATGTCTGCTCCTTCCATGCACAGTATAGTATTTTCTGTTGGTCACGTCATTTTACTGTTTGGAAAGAATTTAACCGTTTGTTAACGGTAATGCAGGTTGGTTAGTTGGCAACAACATTGACCAAAATGTGCATTCCTAATAAGATTAGCTATACCTCAACTTAATAGGTCGGACATTCATAGTCTAAACTCATATTTTTAACCTCAGGGGTTTTCAACCGGGGTCTGCGGATGTACTGCAGGGGGACCACGAAAAAAATATATATAAAAAAAAAAGAAGGAAAATGTATATTTTTATTTAAATGTTTTTATGAATATCGCTAGCAACAACGTAATAGACACATTTTGAATGACATACCTACAGTAGAAAATAGGAGAATATCTTCTTTCTAATGATGTCAACTTTATTTCTCAACTCCTAATATTGAGCAAATTACACACATTTTTTGCTATAACATGTGGTTAGCTGATAAAATATCTATCCAGGTGTTGTAAGATTTGACATGCGCCAGCAACGCTAGAGCAGAGGAAGCCTTGACCATAGGCTTTGAAAAAGCATCCTGCAGTGCCGCTGGCTGCTGTTAAGCTTTCTTGACGTAATATATATATATATATATATATATTTTTCGCTAACACATGGCTAACATTTGTTTAACCAGATAAACAGCTGCTATTAGCGAAAATGTGTTTGGAGTTACCTCTCTATCGAATAGGCTATGTTAGAGTTTATAATGTAAAAATAAAATAAAATATTGACCATATCTATTCATTTAAAAATATTTATTACTTGTTCTTGCCGTTCACCTGATGATAATACAAGGCATGTGAAAAAAGTAATGTTTTGTTAACATACACTGAGTGTACAAAACATTAGGAACACCTTCCAAATATTGAGTTGCACCTCTTTGCCCCCAGAACAGCCTCAATTCGCTGACGCATGGACTACAAGGTGTTGAAAGCTGCCCACAAGGATGCTGGTCCATGTTGACTACCCACAGTTGTGTCAAGTTGTCTGGATGTCCTTTGGGTGGCGGACCATTCTTGATACACGCGGGAAACTGTTGAGCGTGAAGAACCCAGCAGTGTTGCAGTTCTTGACACACTCAAACCGGTGTGCCTGGCACCTACTACCATACCCCGTTCAAAGGCACAAAAATATTTTGTCTTGCCCATTCACCCTCTGAATGGTACACATACACAATCCATGTGTCAAGGCTTAAAAATATTTGAAGTGGATTTACCAGGTGACATCAATAATGGATTATAGAGTTCACCTGAATTCACCTGGTCAGTCTGTCATGGAAAGAGCAGGTGTTCCTAATTTTATGTACACTCAGTGTATGATGGGGGTCCTTGGGTGGCGGTTTGTCTCAAGCGGGGTCCCTAGACAAGAAAAAGGTTGAAGACCCCTTGAAGAATGCCCTCTCTCTGAGACATAATGAAGTAGTATGTTATACTGATGCAGTATGTCAGCTGACAGTGTGGAATGTCTCTGCTCAGTCCAGACCCCCAGTGCCATTTCCTGTCATTCATGTTGTCCTTGACTCCATGTGACACGCTACAGGGTTATCGCTCCATGTGAATAGAAGCCTTCACTTACTGAATTTCCATTGCCATCGTCCATCTATTTACAGGGGTAATGCTTCATCTTTTCCATTTCCGAGTCAGAAAAAACACTTGAGGAAGTCTCCCAGGGAAGTACAGCGAGACTGATGTATTATGGCAATGGTCACAAGTACAGTGATTGTTGTAGTGAAGTCACAAGTTTGGACTGTATCTCTTTGGCAAAGCTCTAACTTTCTTTATGAGAAAAAAAGTACACTAGTCTAACACTATTTAATAGGTCACACAAAATGTCTTGGTATTTTGACAATGCTTATCAGTGATTGTGAGTTAGCCTATACGTTAACTATATTTATAGGCTATTTCATATAATTCTTTGTAGATGCATGACTCCTTCAAAGCACTTTACCCTTCACTAGAAGCTTAATTTAGGGGCAACTATCTCAGTATTGCCTGAATCAATATAGAGACTTTTCACTAGATTAGCAATAGAAAACACTTGGGTGTAGATCAGGACCACCGTGTAACATAGGCTAATTACTTTTACAACTGTAATGTATTGTGTTCATTGTTCATCAGTAAGCCCTAATGCATTTGAGTCTTTAGACTCTTGTCACAGTTGTTTAAAGTAACTTTAAATATTTTCTAACCATTACCCTCCCTCATAGTATTTAATAAAAGCATATGTTTGAAGAAAACCACCACAAAAACATACAGGCGGCCTGTATTGTATTTATTGAAAAACAATCAATGGCAAGGGAATATTGGGGCACTTCCTCTTCTTTTCTATTCTCTTCTCTGCTTCACCCTACTCAAAGTCAGCCTTCTCCTCTTTGGTCGCCTCCTCCAAGACCACCTCCTTCTGCTCCTTCGTCTCCTCCAAGCACCTGCACCTCCTCATGCTCCAGGCTGCCATACTGCTCCTGGTACCCCTGGAAGAGCCCATGTGCCTCTTCCTCCACCTCCTCTGGGTGCTCCACCTTCCAGCGCAGACCCTCCAGGTGGCCTGCAGCTTCCGGGCTCGGTCAAACACCTCGTCCCCCTTGGGCCGCAGCTACTCTGCCTTATCAATGATGGTTGTCTGTAAGCCAGTGCATTGGTCCAGTCTTTCCTCCTTAGCCAGGAAAACGGTCTCCAGCTTGGGCAGGTTGTCTTCATTCTCGCGGACCTCCTCTGCCCTCTGAACAACCTCTCCTCCTCAGCACCTCAGTGTGGAGCTGGTAGCACTTCTTCAGCTCTACATTCTCCTCCTCCTGACAGAACAAGAAAACAGAGGAATATAATGAGACAGAGAATCCGTTTCCGCCTCCCAGTTAGATTCGAGAGACGTATTGCAGTAATTATATTGATAAATGACCAAGATGCATCAGAATCAAACTTCAGTCTTAGGTATCATGTCTTCTTACCTGTGCGCAGATCCTCAGGTGCATATTGTACAGAAACATGACGAACGGGTCGTCCATTCTACGAGCAGCCCTAGAAGAACCCTCTGGGGCAGCAAATGCTGTTGGTCGTATGCAAGTTATGCAGGGTATGACCATGGCAGGGGCAGCCATAGGCAGCCAGGGCAGTGAAGCCAGGGGCTGGGCAGCAAGTGTTTGACGTCATAAGTTTGAACCAAAACAAACCAATCGAACCAAAACAATTCATAATTGGATTCCTTGACCAAAATGATCTATCGTCATGGATAGTTGGCAACACTAAACAACGCTAGGCAAAATTGAATTTTGATAAAAAAGCTGGTGTTAGGAGACTTAAGTTAGGGTCAGCTGATGACTTACATTGCAAGTCATATCTTTCCTTCTGTCACATCAAAGTCAATCTAACACCAACTTCAATGAAACTTCACACATCTACTCTAAATTTTGGTTTGTGAAGTTTTGCAAGGGTTTTTCACTTTGTGTTGCCAATATTTTGTCTTGCCACAAATACCAGAATTTATAAGAATCATGGACATCCTACACAATAGAACAGTCATTTAAAAAGACAACACCACACATGATTTATAATAATCTTATTTATTATTATTTTAATGCATACTCACTGTTTGGCTTGAAAGTGACTACTCCACGAACAGCTGATTTCCTTGCAGCAATATGATCTAAGATATAATATCAATATTTTAATACAACTGTATACAATTAATTTCAGTACATGTACCACAAGTGAGCAGATTATCAAAAGGAAAGCATCCTTACCAAAATGAGCTCAAATGTTTATGGTATTTACTGTATGTCTGTTGGGCCAATCTGAAATCATCAATGACTGTACATCATATGAATGAATGTCCTGAGGTCTGAGGATCTGAGCAAAATGTGTTGCCAAATTGTCATTAAACACCCTTTGGTGATTTGGATAGAATGAATTAATGTGCATACACTGCACTTGACAACACTGAGTTCTTAAGATAAAGGTAGAAATATGGTACCTAATCGTTCGTTTTTAAGGATACTTTGAATGGATTGAATGGGGTTAACTCATTTTCAAGTCGACGCTAACTCGAGAGTTGTAACCTAAATCACTTTTAATATTAAGAATAATATAAACAATATGCAGGAAAATATATGTTATTACATAAGTACACATAGAACAAAACATGTCAAGATCCAGCTTGATCTCTTCCTAAGCAGGGCGTTTTTCAGGGAGTGTTGCTGAGGAAATGCCAATCCAAATTCCAGGTCAAACAAACCTTCAAGCACACCTCGGAGTAATTGGCTTACAGCATGTCTACTAAAATGATACATTCACTACTGCTTATGGTTTTTAACACTGACTTTTCATTCATAATTTTAGCTGGATGTTTTATGGAGACACTATCCTTGCCGCAAGGAGCATTACTCAGTCCAGGACAACATTTGAGTCCATGAGTTGTTGTACATGATAGCCATCACGTGAGAAGATGTAGAACTGTACAACAGTGAAAGCATGTTAGTCCAGCACCGGTAGAGCCATGACAAAACAAGTGTCTTCTGTAGAGTCATTCATTGAGGCACCTGGTCGGGTAAGAATATGAGGAGACAGTCAGAACATTGTCTGTTCTTCAGCGTGTTAGGTAGTCCTTATTGGCGAATGGGGGTCAGGGCTCAGGGGTGCTTCAGCAGGGCGACTCCACATAGTCGTTGTCGTGGCGTGGGTGGAAGTTCGACGCCAGCGAGCGGCTGATAACAAGACACGGGCGTGAGGCAGTCGCGCGGCGATGCAGGATGTTCCAGATGAGCATGGCGGCGGCCAGAGTGGCCAATAGGCAGGCGGCGATGTCCATGTAGCACGAGTAGGACAGGTGTGTGTACGGGCCGATCCGGTAGAACGTCACCAAGCCGATTACCAGCACAAAACCTGGGGAGGGAGAGCGATAGGGAAGGGTTAATTCAATGAGACCTTAGTCATTTAAAACAGAGATTCCCAAATACTACAAGTGCCTATGTGTATTTCGGGTCTTCATATCAAACAATTTATTAACTGAATTTCTTTAACAGTGACATTAATGAAGTGGGGATGTAAAATCTCATCTCACTGTTGCTAACTCTTCTAAAATCTTCAAGATTCATTCTAGTCAGCATTTACAGTATATCAGTAATTTCATCACAATTTAAAAGAGCAATACAAATCTATGGGAGGGCTACTGAGATTTCAGCATCGAAGGAAACACACAAGGAAATATGACTGTCATACTTCTCACAAAATCTATCCAAATAAGTTTTAAGGTCATTCTAATGCCTTATTGATTTAATCTTAAAACACATTGTTGTAGCCTACGCCACTATGACCCAGGTCAGAAAGATCACAAAGAGAGAATACTATTCTCAACATGAGTCAACTATTTCAGTGTTCATCAACAAACTTTAGCTTTCTGTTTTTGCCTTTTTTTGGTCACCATCACACTGTTAAGGTTTGGATATGAATTGGTGAAGTAATAACCCCAGTGGGGAATTGAACCATGTCCTCCCAACCAACTGTGTCCTCCCACAAAGTATGACAACATTTGTAACTGAAATTAACCATCACCCACAATGGATTGACTACTAGCCTGGATCTCAAAGAGGAAGTCCATTTCCTAGATTTAAGTAATGCCTGAAGCCAGTCAATAGTTCATCAATATTACTCATCTGGGAGCATGTCCGATAAGGAGTTGGTAAAAATACTTGCTGGAAAAAGGGATGATGGCCCATTAGGATATGAATCAGTCAGTTTCCTGTGGCAGGTCAGAAAGCCAGCGCCAGTGCTGGACTAGTGTTATTGAAATGTTGTCTATTTGGCTCTCTCTATGGGTGATTCCGATTCATAAGCCTGTCTTTATTTATGAGATGATGTCTGTAGGTAATTGTATATATGCCTGTGTGACTTATGAGTGTATGTGTGTGTCTTATGTGAAGGTGTGTCATGCATTTGAGTGCAAGTGTTTGTTCGTCTGTGTGTGTTTAACCTGCCTGACTCCTTTTCTAAGAAACCATAAAGCCCTCTCCTCCCCAGTCCTGGGGCTCCAGGCTGGGTGGGCTGTGTGAACCGTTTTTGTTTTGGCACAGTCTAATCTCTCTGGCTTCCTTCCTCTTTTTCCTCTTTCCATCCTTCCTTCCCCCCTCTCCACACCCCCCGCTTCAGGTTAGCATATGGGGACGTTAGACACTATCCATCAGGCAGTCAAAGACTTTTCTGAAAGACACTTACAGGGCACTACCCTGAACTTTTTTAGAAGGAGTACGTGTGCGCCTAAATTGAAACATTTTGCCACACACATCAATTTTGGAGCACAATGAAAAATATTTGAGGTAATAAAGCTAGAATCTTGACTTTTTTCATAGCGCACTGGTGCTCCAAATTAAAATTCCAGTGTCGACAGCAAAATATTTAGCGTATATGCGAGTAAAATGGTCGCACTATAGAGCCCTGATTGACTGACCTTACTGATTACTACTTGTCCTTCCAATTGATCTACAATTGATATCTTCTTAAACTACAGTACCAGTCAAAAGTTTGGACACACCTACTCATTCCAGAGTTTTTCTTAATTTTTACTATTTTCTACATTGTAGAATAATAGTGAAGACATCAAAACTATGAAATAACACATATGGGATCATGTAGTAACCAAAAAAGTGTAAAGAAATATAAATATATTTTATATTTGAGATTCTTCAAATAGCCACCCTTTGCCTTGATGACAGCTTTGCACACTCTTGGCATTCTCTCAACCAGCTTCACCTGGAATGCTTTTCCAACAGTCTTGAAGGAGTTCCCATATATGCTGAGCAATTGTTGGCAGGTTTTCCTTCACTCTGCGGTCCGACTCATCCCAAACCATCTCAATTGGGTTGAGGTCGGGGGATTGTGGAGGCCAGGTCATCTGATGCAGCACTCCATCACTCTCCTTCTTGGTAAAATAGCCCTTACACAGCCTGGAGGTGTGTTGGGTCATTGTCCTGTTGTTAAACAAATGATAGTCCCACTAAGCCTAAACCAGATGGGATGGCGTATCACTGCAGAATGCTGTAGTAGCCATGCTGGTTAAGTGTGCCTTCAATTCTAAATAAATCACAGACAGTCACCAGCAAAGCACCCCACACCATAACACCTCCTCATCCATGCTTTACGGTGGGAAATACACATGCGGAGATAATCCGTTCACCCACACCGCGTCTCACAAGAGCCACAGCGGTTGGAACCAAAAATCTCAAATTTGGACTCCAGACCAAAGGACACATTTCCACCGGTCTAATGTCCATTGCTCGTGTTTCTTGGCCCAAGCAGGTCTCTTCTGCTTATTGGTTTCCTTTAGTAGTGGTTTCTTTGCAGCAATTAAACAATGAAGGCCTGTTTCACACGGTCTCCTCTGAACAGTTGGTGTTGAGATGTGTCTGTGACTTCCACTCTGTGAAGCATTTATTTGGGCTGTAATTTCTGAGGCTGGTAACTCTAATAAACTTATCCTCTACAGCAGAGGTAACTCTGGGTCTTCCATTCCTGTGGCAGTCCTCATGAGAGCCAGTTTCATCATAGCGCTTGATGGTTTTTGCGACTGCACTTGCAGAAACTGTTCTGTATTGACTGACCTTCATGTCTTAAAGTAATGATGGACTGTTGATTCTCTTTGCTTATTTGAGCTTGCCATAATATGGACTTGGTCTTTTACCAAATAGGGCTATTTCTTCTGTCTACCTTGTCACAACACAACTGATTTGGCTCAAACACATTAAGAAGGAAATAAATTCCACAAATTATCTTTTAAGAGGCACACCTGTGAATTGAAATGCATTCCAGGTGACTATCTCATGAAGCTGGTTGAGAGAATGCCAAGAGTGTGCAAAGCTGTCATCAAGGCAAAGTGTGGCTATTTGAAGAATCTCAAATATAGAAGATATTTTGATTTGTTTAACACTTTTT
Organism: Coregonus clupeaformis; assembly: GCF_020615455.1. NCBI lineage: Eukaryota > Metazoa > Chordata > Actinopteri > Salmoniformes > Salmonidae > Coregonus > Coregonus clupeaformis. The sequence goes on from NW_025536532.1 coordinate 36,333, forward strand.
TTTGGTTACTACATGATTCCATATGTGTTATTTCATTTCATTTTGATGTCTTCACTATTATTCTACAATGTAAAAAATAAAGAAAAACCCTTGAATGAGTAGGTGTGTCCAAACTTTTGACTGGTAGAGTATGTCATGCCTGGATGAGTTAGCACTATTAAATTAATAGAAAATCATTGGTATGTAAACCAGCCCACTAAATGCCCATAACTTAATTTGCGGTGCACTCAACTGTGGTGTGAAGTCACCCACAAGACTAAGAGGTCCAGGCTTTCAAATTCCCTGACTTCTTAGCCTGTCGCTTTTGACTTGCTTTTCTCTTCCTCCAGAAAGAAGCACATTTTCTCCCGGTATTGTTATTTATAGAAGTGCCATTGCCCCGTTGTGTAGGGGAGACACAATAGCCAAGGCCACAGTTTGGGTGTGGTGCCAGCTGTACAAACCCCCCACCCCCCAAAGATGGTCGTCGTCCCCCTGATTAGGTGCAACAGAGTGTGAACATGAATCTCTAACCCCTTCACCTTTGACCCGCTGATCCTGACTCATAGCTCTCTCCATTGTCACACATTCCTGAGCATATCAGTCTCAGGGGGTGAAAACAGGCCAGTGTTATACTCAGCCAAGGCTTAGACCTGCTGCCGATACCAGTGTTGAGATATCACTGAATGGAATTGGATATTGTTATCCCACTGTCTGCATGTGATAGCTGAGGTTTTTGGCTCATCTGAAAACGCAAACAAAACATATTTTCCCAAGAAAGACTGGCTGCTGGTAAAAATAACTCCCATTCACAACAGAGAGAGAGAGAGGCCAATTCTCAGTGGGGAAGGAGAGGAACGAGGGATGAATTGTGGAGGTATACTAAACTGACCCGAACCTCAGGAAATGAAGGCCTTTACACTTGGGCCTAGATTAAGTGAAGGCATTGGTAATGCTGGGAAATCACTGAGCTTGCTGGTTTTCAACTATATTGTAAATAATGTCTAGATGTTTTTTCCAGTGGAGATTAAGTTCATGAATTGCCTGGCTGGGCTGTGGGACAGTGGATGCACATTGATTATTCAAATGTTAAGTTAATAGGCATTACCCCAGGATTATTGTGAATAACTAACGTTTATCAACCAATCAGCATCCAGGATCCTCCCCCCACCCCACCTTTGCCCTCAGAACAGCCTCAATTCGTCGGGGCATGGACTCTACAAGGTGTCGAAAGTGTTCCACAGGGATGCTGGCCCATGTTGACTCCAATGCTTCCCAGTTGTGTCAAGTTGGCTGAATGCCCTTTGGGTGGTGGACGATTCTTGATACACACTGTTGAGCATGAAAAACCCAGCAGCTTGCAGTTCTTGACAAAAACCGTGCGCCTGCCATCTACTACCATACCCCCGCTCAAATGCACTTAAATATTTTGTCTTGCCCATTCACCCTGGCACACTTACACAATCCATGTCTCAATTGTCTCGAGACTTAAAAATCCTTCTTTAACCTGTCTTCTCCTTCATCTACACTGATTGAAATGGATTTTACAAGTGACATCAATAAGGGATCATAGCTTTCAACTGGATTCACCTGGTCAGTCTATGTCATGGAAAGAGCAGGGGTTCTTAATGTTTTGTATACTCAGTGTATAATAAGCCAATGAGGAGCCTTGGGAACACTGATACCTAGTAACCATTGTTATCTCTTCTGCCTTGAAGTCCTCTCACCAAGGATCATCGCAAGTCATCTATTTTTTCTGCTCAGTCTTGTTGGCCAAATATGGTGAAGTCTTCAGATAGTGGCATATGAGTACAGGAAGATGCCATTTTTCCAGCAGCATGTATTTTTAGCTGGTGGAAGTAGGTGTGTATGTGTCTGTCTGACTCATTAGTCATGTCACTATTCTTACTAATGTCAACAGCTACCGACAACCGCCCTAAATATCCATACCTAATTATTCTGCCATTGTATTAAAGGGATAATCCACCCCAAACCACTAATTTATATGATTAACAGTGTGTAACGATCCCTGCAGTCTGAGTCGGTTTCTGTCTGGGTACTAGTTTTTCTGCTCGGGATCTCCAGTTTCCCGAGGGTTCTGGAACGCTCCCCGCCTGGTTGCCGGGCAACGGCTAGGCGGGAGTCTCGATTTCCGCACCTGCATCCCATCAGCAATCTGCACACCTGGTCCTGATCATCACCCTTCTTAGGCTCTGTCCTAACATCCAGTCCCTGCCGGATCGCGTTAGCCATGAACGGTATGTTTGTCGTGTATCAGCCTTGGAACTTCTAGCGTTAGTTTTGTTGTTTTGCACCTTTTTGACTTGCTGTATACTTACCTCCGTTTGTTCTATCTGCAGTCACTCACCCGAACCTTCACCCAACCTCTGCCTGATGGTCGGGCGGCTGCCGAGCCCATTATGGACCTACCACTGCACCCTCAACAACCCATCCACGCCACCCGCTCTGTTCCCTGGATTATTCAGCCTCACTCGTGGATCTATTAAATAAACACTCACCTTTGTTTCAATTTACCTTGTCCTGGTCTGCTTCTGGGTTCTGGCTTAGTAAACCGTGACAGAACGATCCGGCCAGTAATGAACCCAGCGGACCTGGACTCTGTTCGCCATGCCATTACCCATCAGAAGAAGATGTTGGGCCATCATAGCACGGAGCTACAGGAGATCGCGTTGGCAGTTCGGAACCTTTCTACCGGTCTGACGGAGGTCCAGAACCAGCGCAAGTTTCGGTGGAGGATCCACTACCGGTTTCACCCATCTCGCCTGCCGCTTCTGGAGCTGTGTCCTTCCGTGAGCCCAAGGTTCCGACGCGGATAAATATGAGGGGAGCTGGGAAGATGCCGTTCTTTCCTTATGCAGTGTGGGTTAGTGTTCGATCTACAGCCCTACTCTTATGCCACAGACAAGGCTAGGATAGCCTTTGTGATTGAGTTGCTGCGTGGTCGAGCGCTGGAGTGGGCTTCAGCCGTTTGGGAACGACAAGACCCTGCATGGCTTCATACCAGGGGTTCACGGCCGAGATGAGGAAGCTCTTCGACCATTCCGTCCGAGGGAGGGACGCAGCCAGGCGCTGTTTCGCTTCACCAAGGAATCTCGCAGCGTGGCCGACTTCGTGATCGAGTTCAAGACGTTGGCTGTGGAGAGTGGGTGGAATGAGGAGTCTCTGCAAGCGGCCTTTTACCAGGGTCTGTCGGAGCAGCTCAAGGATGAGTTGATCTCCTATCCGGAGCCTAGTGACCTGGACAGCTTGGTAGCCTTGTCTATTCGGGGTGGATAATCGAGTCCGAGAGCGAAGGAGGGAGAAGCAATGGGTTCCGTCCAATCGATCAGCTTCTCAGGTTCCAGTCGGGTCGGGATTGGACCAGAATACGTCGATCATCGTCCACCACACAGGATTAGTGGAGAGGTCCTGTCTCCCGATTCTGAACCAATGCAAGTAGGGCGGCACGGGTTAACCAAGGAGGAACGCCAACTCAGACGTAGGACTAACTGTTGCCTCTACTGTGGTGGTTCGGGACATTACCTCGCCACCTGTTCCCGGCGGTCGTCAAACTGCGCGGCTCGCTAAAGTTGGGAGGACTTTTTAGCGAGCCAGTTTGACCTCTCAATACCTCTGTCAGACCCGTTTCCCGGCTACCCTTATGAACAGGAATCAGAGCTTAGCGATTAACGCTTTATCGATTCAGGTGCCGATGGAAGCTTTCTTGATGCCGAAGTTGGTGGAACAGCTGGGGCTTTCCAAGGAGCAATTGCCGGAAGCCATTGAAGCGACCACTCTGAACGGGCAGTAGTCTGGCACGTATCACGATGAGGACTGAACCGGTTAAGATGCTGTTGTCGGGGAATCATTCGGAGATGATTTCATTCTTCATTCTGCCGTCTTCCCATGTTCCTCTGGTCCTTGGATACCCCTGGCTGAAGGAACACAATCCAACGTTCGATTGGGTGACGGGCAAGGTAACGAAGTTGGAGCCTTGATTGTCATGCTAACTGTCTCAAGACTGCCTGTCCCCATTCGGTTCCCAGTCAGGTGATTGAGGCTAAACCCCAGATTTGTCCCTGGTTCCCGAGACATATCACGATTTGGGGGAAGTGTTCAGTAAGCAGAAGGCTCTGTCACTCCCTCCCCACCGACCATATGATTGTGCCATCAACCTGTTCCCTGGAGCTGTCTACCCCAAGGGAAGGTTATACAGTATCTCCCGACCTGAACGTGAGGCTTTGGAGACCTACATCAAGGAGTCCCTAGCTGCTGGTCTCGTTCGTCTTCGTCATCACCCCTGGGGGCAGGATTCTTCTTTGTGGGTAAGAAGGATGGCCTCTTCGACCGTGTATTGATTATCGGGGGTTGAATGACATCACGGTCAAGAACAAGTATCCCCTGCCCTTGATGAGTTCTGCCTTCGACTCCTTACAGGGTGCTACGGTGTTCACTAAGCTAGACCTACGCAATGCGTATCACATGGTCCGGATCAGAGAGGGGGACGAGTGGTTGACGGGTTTCAATACACCGATGGGTCACTTCGAGTATCAGGTGATGCCGTTTTGACTGACCAATGCTCCAGCGGTATTCCAGAGTATGGTGAACGACGTCCTGAGAGATATGATCGGTCTCTTTGTGTTTGTTTACCTGGATGACATTCTGATCTTTCTCGAAGGAACCTTCCGACCACGTCCAGCATGTCCGGCAGGTTCTGCAGCGATTGTTGGAGAATCGCCTGTTCGTGAAGGCCGAGAAGTGCGAGTTTCACGCCCACACGACATCCTTTCTCGGGTACATCATCTCCAGGGGAGAGATTAGGATGGACCAGGAGAAGGTTAGAGCGGGTTCTGGAATGGGCCCAGCCCGGCACGAGATTGCAGCTCCAGAGATTTTTGGGGTTTGCGAATTTCTACCGCAGATTCATCCGGGATTACAGCCGTGTGGCCGCCTCCGTTAACTGCCTTGACTTCCAGTATCAGGATCTTCAAGTGGAATCCGGAGGCGGATCGAGCGTTCTGGATTTGAAGAGGCGATTCACCAACGCACCGATTCTCTCTCAACCGACACGGCCCGTCAGTTCGTCGTTGAAGTGGACGCGCCTGATGTGGGAGTTGGCGCCATCCTGTCGCAGCGATGCTCCACGGACAGTAAACTCCATCCCTGCGCCTACTACTCGTCGCCTTTCGCCTGCGGAGAGGAATTACGATGTGGGTAACCGGGAGCTTCTGCGGTGAAACTTGCCTTGGAGGAGTGGCGCCACTGGTTGGAGGGGGGCGGAGCAACCGTTTATTGTCTGGACTGACCACAAGAATCTTGCTTACGTGCAATCGGCTAGACGTCTCTCAACTCCGTCAGGCCAGGTGGGCGTTGTTTTTTGGACGATTCACTTTTTTCCCTGACCTTCCGACCTGGAACTAAGAACGGCAAGGCGGACGCCTTGTCCCGGATGTTCTCCAAGACGGAGGAGAGTGGATCAAGACCGAGACAATTCTTCCCCCGGAACTGCGGTGGGAGCTGTTAGGTGGAAGATTGAGGAGGAGGTGATGGCGGCCCTTCGGACGCAGCCCGGTCCCGTAACGGTCCACCCGGTCGGTTGTTTGTGCCTGAGTCGGTTCGTCCTGCTGTCCTCAAATGGTCCCACGCCAGCAAGATGGCTTGTCACCCTGGCGTGGCTCGGACGATGGCGTTTCGCAGACGCTTTTGGTGGCCTGCCATGGCCGAGGATACTCGGGCTATGTTGCTGCCTGTCCATGTGTGTGCGCAGAATAAGAGTACCAATCGGCCCAGCTCTGGACTACTTCACCCCTTCCTATTCCCCGGCGACCATGGTCGCATCTGGCCCTGGACTTTGTCACTGGGTTGCCCGCTTCTGAGGGAAACACGGTCGTTCTGACTATCGTGGACAGATTCAGCAAGTTCGCCCACTTTGTGCCTATTGCCAAGCTTCCTCTGCCTCGGAGACGTCCGAGATCCTGGTTAGGGAGGTTTTCAGGGTCCACGGTTTGCCCAGTGATATCGCTTTCCGACCGTGGCCCTCAGTTTACCTCTGCTGTCTGGAAGTCCTTCTGTTTGGCCATTGGAGCTACAGTCAGCCTCACATCTGGTTTTCACCCCCAATCTAATGGTCAGGCGGAGAGAGCCAACCAGAAGATGGAATCCACGCTACGCTGCCTTGTCTCCTCCAACCCCACCTCCTGGGTCTCTCAGTTGCCTTGGGTTGAGTATGCCCACAATACTCTCCTACATCTGCCACTGGGATGTCTCCCTTCCAGTGCCTGTATGGCTACCAACCTCCCTTGTTCCCTTCTCAGGAGAAGGAGCTCTCAGTGCCCTCTGTTCAGGCCCATATTCGTGCGTTGCCACCGGACCTGGCATCGGGCCAGAAAGGCACTCCTTAGGAGTTTCGGACCGGTATCAGCTCCAGGCGATCGTCGCCGGATCCCCGCTCCCACCTATACCATCGGAGATAGGGTCTGGTTGGCCACACGGGATCTTCCTTTACGGACTGAGTCTAGGAAGTTGTTACCGAAGTTCATTGGTCCGTTTGTGGTGGAGAAGGGTGATCAATCCGGTGGCAGTTCGACTCAAACTACCGAGGACGCTCAGAGTCCATCCCACCTTTCATGTCTCCTGCCTCAAGCCTGTTCTCCTCAGTCCTCTGTTGCCTCCTCCGCCTCCCCTCCTCCTCCTCGGATGATCGGAGGTGGTCCTGCCTACACGGTGCGACGATCATGGATTCCAGACGGCGGGGCCGGGGTTTCCAGTATCTCGTGGACTGGGAGGGGGTATGGTCCTGAAGAGAGGAGTTGGATTCCGCGGCGACAGATCCTAGATGCTGACCTCATTCGTGACTTCTACGCTCCATCCTGCGCGCTCCGGGAGTCCGCCCGGTGGCGTTCGGAGGGGGTACTGTAACGATCCCTGCAGTCTGAGTCGGTTTCTGTCTGGGTACTAGTTTTTCTGCTCGGGATCTCCAGTTTCCCGAGGGTTCTGGAACGCTCCTGCCTGGTTGCCGGGCAACGTTGCTAGGCGGGAGCTCTCTTGATTTCCGCACCTGCATCCCATCAGCAATCTGCACACCTGGTCCTGATCATCACCCTTCTTAGGCTCTGTCCTAACATCCAGTCCCTGCCGGATCGTTAGCCATGAACAGTATGTTTGTCCGTGTATCAGCCTTGGAACTTCTAGCGTTAGTTTTGTTGTTTTGCACCTTTTTGACTTGCTGTATACTTACCTCCGTTTTGTTCTATCTGCAGTCACTCACCCGGAACCTTCACCCAACCTCTGCCTGATGGTCGGCGGCTGCCGAGCCATTACTGGACCTACCACTGCACCCTCAACAACCCATCCACGCCACCCGCTCTGTTCCCTGGATTATTCAGCCTCACTCGTGGATCTATTAAATAAACACTCACCTTTGTTTCAATTTACCTTGTCCTGGTCTGCTTCTGGGTTCTGGCTTAGTAAACCGTGACACAGTGTTAAATAACACTAATATGCAAAAAACAATATTTTTTGTGAACAGCAAATGTTTCATTTTGTTGTTATAACAAGGTTGGTAACAACACGAGTGCAGAGTATGTTGCTATGGCAACAACAGCCCTTTCCCACAGACAAACAGGGCGCATTGCGAGATGGTACTTGAAGGAGAAACTGAGTTGAATCATTTGGTACACTGTTTAGATTGAGCACATCTAAGCAAAGTATATACTTTTTCATAACGTTATAAATGGATGGATGTGTTCTAGACAAGAATGCCCATACCATCTATTGGCTGATTTGGTGATCTGGAGTGCAGGTAATTATTTTAAAAGCGTTATAAAATGTGATAGTGTGTTATCCCCTATCTCCAGTGACGAGAACCATGTACAGTGCATTCGGAAAGTATTCAGACCACTTCCCTTTATCCACATTTTGTTATGTGTCAGCCTTATTCTAAAATTGATTAAATAAAAACATTTCCTCATACACACAATACCCCATAATTACAAAGCGAAAACAAGTTTTTAGATTTTTTTGCAAATGTATTAAAATTTAAAAACCGAAATACCTTATTTACATATTCAGACCCCTTTGCTATTACATTTTACATTTGAGTCATTTAGCAGACGCTCTTATCCAGAGCAACTTTCAGTTAGTGAGTGCATACATATTTTTTTCATACTGGCCCCCCGTGGGAAACGAACCCACAACCCTGGCGTTGCAAGCGCCATGCTCTACCAACTGAGCTACAGGAGGCCTATGCCTCCTATGAGACTCGAAATAGAGCTCAGGTGCATCCTGTTTCCATTCATCATCCTTGAGATGTTTCTACAACTTGATTGGAGTCCACCTGTGGTAAATTCATTTGATTGGGCATGACTTGGAAAGGCACACACCTGTCTATATAAGGGCCCACAGTTGACAGTGCATGTTAGAGCAAAAACCAAGCCATGAGGTCGAAGGAATTGTCCGTAGAGCTCCGAGACAGGATTGTGTCAAGGCATAGATCTGGAGAAGGGTAATTTTGCAGCGTTGAAGGTCCCCAAGAACACAGTGGCCATCATTCTTAAATGGAAGAAGTTTGGAATCACCAAGACTCTTCCTAGAGCTGGCCGCCTGCCCAAACTAAGCAATCGGGGGAGAAGGGCCTTGGTCAGGGAGGTGACCAAGAACCTGATGGTCACTTTGACAGAGCTCCAAAGTTTCTCTGTGGAGATGGGAGAACCTTCCAGAAGGATAACCATCTCTGCAGCACTCCACCAATTAGGCCTTTATGGTAGCGTGGCCAGACGGAAGCTACTCCTCAGTAAAAGGCACGACAGCCCGCTTGGAGTTTGCCAAAAGGCACCTAAAGGGCTCTCAGACCATGAGAAACAAGATTCTCTGGTCTGATGAAACCAAGATTGAACTCTTTGGCCTGAATGCCAAGCGTCACGTCTGGAGGAAACCTGGCACCATCCCTACGGTGAAGCATGGTGGTGGTGGAGCATCATGCTGTGGGGATGTTTTTCAGCAGCAGGGACTGGGAGACTAGTCAGGATTGAGGGAAAGATGAATGGATCCTGCCCCAGAGCGCTCAGGACCTCAGACTGGGACCGAAGGTTCACCTTCCAACATGACAACGACCCTAAGCACACAGCCAAGACAACGCAGGAGTGGCTTCGGGGCAAATCTCTGAATGTCCTTAAGTGGCCCAGCCAGAGCCCGGACTTGAACCCGATCTCTGGAGAGACCTGAAAATAGCTGTGCAGCGACGCTCCCCATCCAACCTGACAGAGCTTGAGAGGATCTGCAGAGAAGAATGGGAGAAACTCCCCAAATACAGGTGTGCCAAGCTTGTAGCATCATACCCAATAAGACTTGAGGCTGTAATCGCTGCCAAAGGTGCTTTAACAAAGTATTGAATAAAGGGTCTGAATACTTATGTACATTTAATATTTCCTTTTTTTTCTTCTTCATTGTGAGGTATTGTGTGTAGATTGAGGGGAAAAAACAATTTAATCTATTTTAGAATAAGTCTGTAATGTAACAAAATGTGGAAAGAGTCATGGGGTCTGAATACTTTCCGGATGCTATGATGCGTTCCTACACGATTTCTTGATTTCACAGACGGACCATATCGAAGTTAAATCATGGGGAAAATGTGTATTTTACCCACAGATAGAACATAGGCTTTCACCAAATTGACAGGAGTTTCATGATTTTTATTTCTGGGGGTTGATTATCCCTTTACCATGAGACTTTATTGCATGCCAAACCATAGTTTGGCTCAGCGGGTTCTTTTGGAAGGGGAATCAGTGATTATTTGGGTGGGTCCCATCTAAGACCTTCAGATAAAAGTCCCGGCGATGCGTGCCGAAGAAGCTAGCATTTTATCTCATGTCGAGAGGGGGGCCTTTATTTGCCCATGTTCCTGGACATTCTGTAAACAGGCATAAAAGCTAGGACAAGCTTATCTGGACAGCAGCTGTTCCCACCCTACAGCATTTTTCTACCAACTAACCCAACACACACACAAACGTGCACACACACACACACACACACACACACACCCTCCCTTCCAGCACACAGTCTGTCCCTGTCGAACTGTCTTTCGTGTCCACTCTCCCCCTCTTTCCTCCTCTGCTCGGGGTTTGCATAACAGGTAGTCGCAGGCATTTCCTCGTCCTGAGCAGGGATATCCTGGCGCCCGACAGTCGCTCCCTGGCTCGCTGCAGCTCCGGCCGACCCACCAGCACCGACTGACGGCCTGCTATATTTAGCCATCAGACTCTTGGATGTTGTGCCCGCTGTGCCACAATACTGCCCGGGCCTGACATCCCTAAACAACAAGCTGTGAGCTCAACAAAACGTGACAACGTCACACTTCCCCAAAAGGGGCACTGGGACAAGGCCATACCCACACTGCCACACGGCCCCCTGGGATGGATGGATTTGCCCACCTCCTCTCCTTCTTCCCATTGCTATTCCTGGTTGTTCTCGTCTTTAATTGACTTTCCAAGAAAATTCTGTCTTGGAACGATAAGGGCCGATTCAGGTCTCTTTTTTTTTTTTTCATTTTTGTTTCCTAGTCATACCCCCCCTCAGTTTGATTTGTTTGGTTCCTCTGGATTTATTTATTATTTTTGTCCTCAAGCCAACCCTCAAAGCTCCAAGGGTTCCTCTTTTGTGCTGCACTGGGGAACAACAATGGACTTTTATGTTTCTTTGCAGCAACACACTGTGACCATTTTTAGATCTGAGGAACGCTCAGAAAAGCCTCAAGCGACTCTATTGAACATTTCAATGTTGAAATCAAAAGCCAGACACCTGCTCGTTCACTTTAGATTCCCCACTTTTGTCCCTGCAGTCTCACTTTCTATCTAGTGTATTGGTGTCTTGCTCTGTGCAATAGGTGTTTTATGGTGTGGTTGTCTCTCACTTGTGTATCGGTGTCTGCAGGTCATTAGTGTTTGGGAAAAATGGAACAAAAATGTCCATGGCATGTGTATTTTTGTATGTATCCAAAACAATTGATCAAATTTCACATCGAATTAAACTCTGTGCTTGACCTGCTGCAGTGGTTATGTCCAGGCTTATAAGTGTCTGGTTTCCAGTCGACTGGGGCTGCCACATCTGGCTGCTTGTCTTTGTGCATCATGTCAGAGCCACAGAAACAGGATAGTGTTTCTCAGCCATTTTGTGCCAATGACTGGCAAGCTATTGCCCTTCCTTCCCTTTTTGGAGGACTGCCGACTTTAAAACTATCACTTGAGAACAAAAAACATAGGGTACAGCTAACAATCTCAGAGACTGGTAAACCTCATCCTAGGGTCCAGTGCTGGTCCACAGACCAGAGGTTGCCGACATTGGTCTAGGCTATATGTAGCTATGGCTCTGGGCCATATTGTGCAGTGTATTAAACATATTGGTGTGGATGTATGGTACTCACTGGCCAACTGGAAGAGTGCGGCGATGGCCTCCTCCCACCACTGAGAGTCCTGGGTGACAAAGGGCAGCTCCATCAGGCCCAGCAGGAAGATCAGCTGACCGGCCGTCAGCGCCACCGTGGCCATCAGGTTACACGCTCGCATCATGTCAAACTGCACTGGGTGGAGGGACAGAGAGATGAATTATGAATATGGCAAATTATTATCTCAAACTAAACCAGAGACATTAGGGCAACATCATGTGATGACACCTGTTGATATCAGAGTATATGTGTCATACTAGAGCGATATGCTGATATCAAATAACCAGTCATGAGCTGATCAATGTCATTACAATGATGCATCTTTGTGTGTAGCCTTTATCAAGGGCTTAATGAAATGATTGATTCACAACATTGTTTTTGCATCTGTAGATAATGTTCTATGAGTTCTGAGATTATTTTTGACATGCATGCTGTCCTTAGCTTCTCAATGTTTGTTATAAATCAGTCTAATACAGCCCAGGGGGGTATCTGTTATCACTGAATGAGGTCCCCTTGACTGCTGCTGCTTGTTATGCATTACATTCCTGAACTGTCAACAGCTGGCCTGGGGGTCAGGATCTTGCTGCCTCTGGTTTTGCTATATAGTCCTACATTATCCATCTACTCATACATGCACATCAATTAGGTGCACTCTTAACTATAATGGTTAGGAATGAAGCACACTCATGAAACACAAACGCACACATTATTTCACTTACATTTGACGGTGCTGCGGGACTCCTGGTAGCCTGCGTACTCCGAGCCCCAGCCCAGGCCCTTACACGGCCTCTGAGTCCCCTGACCTCTCCTCCTGGCCCCCACAACCCCAGGTTCATCCCGGCCCCTCTCTCCTCCAGTCACGGGGCACATCCTCCACAGCCCCACGTTGCGCTTGCGTCCATCCTCCAGGGCCTGCAGCACCCAGCTGGGGGTGAAAGCTGCCACGTTGTTGAGGACCAGGGACAGCAGGGCCATCGCCACTGCCGCCACCACCAGCCGCTGCACGGCCATGCGCCGCTGCCCGCCCGCCACCTCTCCCTCTCCCACCTCCCTCTCTTCGTCCCTCTCTTCCTCTCCCGTGCTGCCCTGCCTCTCCTGGGCAGCAACACCAGCGGCGCTCGGGGCACCCCGGTTCTCCTCCTCCTCCACTGCCAGTTAGCTAGTGGCTAATGCTAACCCCAGGCAGTCGCACCGCTGAAGAAAAAAAGGGAATGTGTTGTTAGCTCAGCTAAAGAACATCTCCGTTCATCCTCATTTGTTTTTGGGGGTGGAGGTGGGTTGGTTCAGCCTTCCTCCTCGGAGTGCACAGTGGGCAGGCGTGGGTTAATCCGACCGACACCGAGGTCCATTCCACTGGCTCTGGTGACTGGCTGCAGCTTGACTCTCGCTCTCGAACCTCGCCCCACTATTCTCTCTTCAACCGTCTCTTTTCCACTGCTTTTATCACCCCTTTTCTCTCCACTTCTAATTTCTACTGGCTGCCCTCCTCTCCGTTGGATCTCTGCAGCTGTTTCAAGCTCTTTTATTCTCTGTGTAGGCGCCTGTCTCTTTTTCCCCTGTTTCTTTCTTCGTTCTTCTGTGTTTTTTTTCTTCAGACTCTCTACCACGGGTAGTGGGGAAGTGTGGACGCAGAGTAGAGCAGCAGAGCAGATCGTCTGGATCGTGTTGCTAAGGGCCAGTGGCTCACTGACAGCTCACTGAGGCTTAACCAAGGAAGGGCTTCGTCAACTGGAAGAGCAATCTCTCACTGCGCAAGCTCTAGTCTTCTTCTGACCCTCCTCTCGCTCTCTGGGAAGAGTTGGTGCTCCTGCTCTCTCTCTCTGGGAAGAGTTGGTGCTCTTGCTCTCTCTCTCTATGGGAAGAGTCAGTGCCCCTGCTCTCTCTCTCTCTGGGAAGAGTTTGTGCTCCTGGTACAGCTCAGTCCCAGCGGTCAAAAGAGGATTAGAATAGAGGGGAGTTGGTTCAGGGTGAGAGATATCAGTCTGTGGCTGCAACAGGTTTGACCAGACAACTCCCTCCCTCACTCGGTGTGGGGACAGCCCATAGAGCCTAAGTGGCGTTCCAGATGCTGCAGCTCCACTTCTGCCTGTGTGTGTGTGACAGCAACAAACACACTGGCCCCCACAGCCCGACCAGCAACAGGATGCGTTTCCTGATAGGAAAACGGTCAGAGGGGGGAAAAAGGCAGACCCTCTCTCTATCTGTCTGTTTACCTCCTCTCTCTGTCTTTCTCTCTGTGTCGCCAAACCTACTATAGTTATTTTCTGACTCTGAAACATCTGTGTAAGAAACCGATAGAGCCGTGGGTATTTGAGGGGCTGTGTTTGGATGGTCTGTGGCCACAGAGAGCAGGCTTTTGGCTGCCAGTGAAGTGCTACTTAACATGGGTCTCTGCAAGGCAAGCTTGGCCTCCTTTTCCCCCGCCAGTGAGTCCCAAGGCCCCTAAAGATTCCAGGAATTTCCTGTTGCCTGACTTTAATAAACGAACCCACATCTGTATCAGCTAAAGAGAGAAGTTGGAGGAGGGGGAACACAAATAGGGTCCAGATGGGTGTGGAATCAGAGAGAGAGAGAGAGAGCTTCAGATTCTGGTTGAGAGAATGCCAAGAGTGTGCAAAGATGTCATCAAGGCAAAGGGTGGCTATTTGAAGAATCTGAAATATAAAATATATTTTGATTTGTTTAACACTTTTTTGGTTACTACATGATTCCATATGTGTTCTTTTATAGTTTTGATGTCTTCACTTATTCTACAATGTAAAAAATAGTAAAAATAAAGAAAAACCCTTGATTGAGTAGGTGTGTCCAAACTTTTGACTGGTAAATTTGTTTTACATTTACATTTTTTTCTTTATTTTTTCTTTTATTTTTTTTCTTGGGGGGATGGATCAGCTTAATATTGCAGATAGATTGTATCTTCTATCAATGTAATTGTCTGCATCACTTCCAATCCCCCATGTTTTTTTTATTTTTTATATATATATTCCCCTTTATTACTTTTCAACCCCACCATCCTTTCCCTACTTGGAGTAAATTAGTGAACAACAACGCCCAGGCCTCTACTTCCGGTCTATACTTACTATCTACACCTTATGGACAGAGTTAATTTTACAATAATTCTATATATATATATATATATATATATATATATATATATATATATATATACATATATCTATTTATTTTTTTGCTCACGAACCTCCTTCTACTCTCAACCTCTCCGATCATTTTCATGATGTCCATCCGGTTTGCTTCTAAATGCCATATCTTTCTAACTGTGCTCTTTCCCAAAAGCTCCCAACATACAACCTATATACTTATTATGGACACAGTATGCTTACATTATTAGCTATCTTTGTTATTATTTGTTGTTATTTGTTATTAGTCCCATCCTTCAACTCTATTCAATACCTCCCATCTATCTCTTAACACCATCCATATAGGATTTCTATTTGCCATATATATTTCAACCGTACTGTGATGTTTTACAAAAGTTCTGAACCTTTCTATTCTCATTGCTTCTACAGATTGTGAATTAAAAATAAACATTTTTGCTAAAAGTATTATTATATTATTGATTGATTGACTATGACTTTTCAGATCACCCAATAATGCTATCTGCAAGGTTAGTTCCAGGTAAATATTGCAATCCTTTAGCCATTCCCTGGACCTGTGTCCAAAAACAAGCTACAAATGGACAGAACCAAAACAAATGATCTAATGATTCTATCTCTTCACAGCAAAATCTGCAGAGCTGGAAGATTGTATCCCCCATATAAATAACATTCTATTGGTAGCAAGAATTTTATATAATAATTTAAATTGAAAGATTCTAATTTTTGAATCCGTGTCGCTTTTTATGGTGTCAGTTCATAAACACTATGCCATGGGATCGGTACGCCAAAGATCTCTTCCCAACTATTTTGCAATCTATATGGGACGGCTGTCAATCATTTGGTCCTTAAGTGAAACTGATATACTTTTTTATTTATCACAGTTTTCCTTAACCAATTATGTTCTTTAATGCAAGGCCGACAGACAAGTTCCTTACTCTCTCCCCTTCAACTTTCCTCTTCCACTTTTGCGGGTAAGGCTGCAATTATTTGGTTGTAATTTTGGATAGAGCAGACATTTCCATATGTTTTTGTTAGCTGCGTGTAGCGACATAACTCCACCAGTCCTACCGATGATATCATTTACGAAGATTATACTTTTTAAACATTCTGTCAGAAAATAAAGGTTTTTTGTCAATTAGTATATTTGAATTTAACCACAATATTTGTTGCATTATTTGTTCTGTCGTTTCTGGAGGATTAAATTGAAATTGCAACCAACTTTCTATGGCTTGTTTTAGAAATAGTGACATTTGGGAGATTATTTCCTTTTCAAATAACTGAAAGTGAGAGGTTGTAATCTGAATAAAGGGAAAAAGGCCTTTCTTGAACACCATCCATAATTTGCTTGAGAACCAGTTCGGATTTAAGTATAACTTTTGGATGACTGAAGATTTTAGTGATAGGTCTAATGCTTTAATATTTAATAATTTCTGTCTTCCAAATTCATATTCATTATATAAATATGCTCTTTTAATTTTGTCTGGCTTGCCGTCCAAATAAAATTGAATATTTTTTCTCATATAATTTAAAAAACTGTTTGCTAGGCGTAGGCAAGACCATAAGCAAATAGGTAAACTGGGATAATACTAAAGAGTTAATCAGGTGATTTTTCCACAAATTGACAGGTATTTTCCTTTCCATGGTAGTAAGATCTTATCTATTTTTTGCTAACTTTCTATTAAAATTTATTGAAGTGAGATCATTTATTTCCTTTGGGATATGTATTCGAGTATATCCACATCACCATCAGACCATTTTATTGGTAAACTACATGGTAATGTAAAAATTGTATTTTTTAGTGATCCAATACGTAATATAGTACATTTGTCATAATTTGGTTTTAATCCAGAGAGGTTAGAAAATGTATCTAGATCCTCTATGAGGCTGTGGAGGGATTCTAGTTGTGGATCTAAAAGAAAACATGAATCATCTGCGTACAATGACACCTTGTTTTTAAGCCCTGTATTTCTAATCCTCTGATATTATTATTGGATCTGATTTTAATAGCTAACATCTCGATGGCTACAATAAATAGATATGCGATAGTGGACAACCTTGTTTCACTCCTCTTGACAGTTTAAAACTTTCTGAGAAATAGCCATTATTTACTATTTTACACCTAGGGTTACTATACATGATTTTGACCCATTTTATAAGAGATTCTCCAAAAATTGAAATGCTCCAGGCATTTATATACAGTGGGGGAAAAAAAGTATTTAGTCAGCCAGCAATTGTGCAAGTTCTCCCACTTAAAAAGATGAGAGAGGCCTGTAATTTTCATCATAGGTACACGTCAACTATGACAGACAAATTGAGGAAAAAAAAATCCAGAAAATCACATTGTAGGATTTTTTATGAATTTATTTGCAAATTATGGTGGAAAATAAGTATTTGGTCACCTACAAACAAGCAAGATTTCTCGCTCTCACAGACCTGTAACTTCTTCTTTAAGAGGCTCTGTCCTCCACTCGTTACCTGTATTAATGGCACCTGTTTGAACTTGTTATCAGTATAAAAGACACCTGTCCACAACCTCAAACAGTCACACTCCAAACTCCACTATGGTCCAAGACCAAAGAGCTGTCAACGGACACCAGAAACAAAAATTGTAGACCTGCACCAGGCTGGGAAGACTGAATCTGCAATAGGTAAGCAGCTTGGTTTGAAGAAATCAACTGTGGGGAGCAATTATTAGGAAATGGAAGACATACAAGACCACTGATAATCTCCCTCGATCTGGGGCTCCACGTAAGATCTCACCCGTGGTCAAAATGATCACAAGAACGGTGAGCAAAAATCCCAGAACCACACAGGGGGACCTAGTGAATGACCTGCAGAGAGCTGGGACCAAAGTAACAAAGCCTACCATCAGTAACACACTACGCCGTCAGGGACTCAAATCCTGCAGTGTCAGACGTGTCCCCCTGCTTAAGTCAGTACATGTCCAGGCCCGTCTGAAGTTTGCTAGAGTGCATTTGGATGATCCAGAAGAGGATTGGGAGAATGTCATATGGTCAGATGAAACCAAAATAGAACTTTTTGGTAAAACTCAACTCGTCGTGTTTGGAGGACAAAGAATGCTGAGTTGCATCCAAAGAACACCATGCCTACTGTGAAGCATGGGGTGGAAACATCATGCTTTGGGGCTGTTTTTCTGCAAAGGGACCAGGGACGACTGATCCGTGTAAAGGAAAGAATGAATGGGGCCATGTATCGTGAGATTTTGAGTGAAAACCTCCTTCCATCAGCAAGGGCATTGAAGATGAAACGTGGCTGGGTCTTTCAGCATGACAATGATCCCAAACACACCGCCCGGGTGTGTTTGGGATCATTGTTTGGGATCAAAAAAGAATTTTGTGCATTTTTCCCCATATTCCATCCAGTTTGCTTTATTTTTATAATATATTACACTTGATCTTTCTTGAATAAGTTTTTCCATTTCTTTTTGTTTTTCCTCTAATTTATTCTGAGCCTCTGTTACAGTTTTTATTGCCATCTATCTGTTCTGTTAGACTTTCTATTTCCTTTCTTAGTATAAACTCTTTGACCTAAATTGCTTTTGTTTTCGGAGATGAGTACTGAATTGCATGGCCTCTAAAGGCACATTTAAAGGTGTCCCATACAATAAGGGGATTCGCATGTACCTATGTTATGTTGGAAAAAGTCAGTTATAAATTCCTTTGTTCTAATTATAAATAAATTATCATCTAATAGGCTTTGATTAAATTTCCAATATCCTCGCCCACGTGGAAATTCAGTCAGAGTAATGTATATGCCTATTATATGATGGTCCGACCGCATTCTGTCCCCTATCAACACTTTTTTTTACTTTTGGTGCCAATCGAGAATGAGATAAGAAAGAAGTCAAGACGACTAGCTTGATTCAGTCTCCGCCATGTATATCTCACTAGATCAGCATATTTAAACCTCCATATATCTACTAGTTCTAATGTATCCATGACATTCACAATTTCCTTAAGAGCATGTGGGTGATTGTTTGTGGTGTGATTCTTTTCGGTCCATTGAGCTATTTAAAACAGTATTATAATCCCCCACCATAATAATATTGTCTTGAGTTGCTTGCAGGCTTGATAATTTATTATATATATTGTCAAAGAATTGTGGATCATCATTATTTGGTCCGTAAAGGTTAATGAGCCATATCTGTTTATGGTCCAATAACATATTTAAAATAATCCATCTACCTTGCGTATCTATTTGGACAATTTGACATTCGGATCGAAATTACTATTAATTAATATCATCACCCCTTTTGAATTTCTTTTGCCCATGGGAGAAGTATATTTCCCCCATTCTTTTTCCACGCTACTTCACTCTTCGAATTGTTGAATGAGTTTCCTGTATACAATAGATATTATATTCCTTCTCTTTGAGCCAGTAAATATTGTTCTTCTTTTGTTATTATCAGCTAAGCCATTACAATTACAACTGGCTATACTTATTTCACCATACACCATAATGAGATACAAGTTTCAAGTCTATTTATCATTATATATGTTTGTAAATTTACCAATAAAAAATAGCGTAATGATTGAGTGTCCATATAGCTGTACCGTGATATTTGCATTGCTACGGAGTAACCCTTCAATTGTTCTCCACTAATTCCCCGCTAAAGCCCCTCCCCATCCCAAGTTGAGCCGTCATCCCAGTGATCAGCATCCCACCCACGTCCCTCCGTATCCCTAAGGCTCCGAGAGGCCAGGACCCATCCGACCGAAAACAGCACACCGTGCCACCCACAAAAACAGAAGCAGGTTAACCGCCAAAAGCATTTCCAATGCTTTCACCTCTATATATATATATCTATTTTTTTATTTTTTATTATGCATATCCTATTTTCCATCATTATCAATTAATATGCGTATAATGTTGGCAGTTCACGCATAGGATTCTAACATATAACCAGGATTGCCATTGTATTACATTTAATTCATTGACAAGCAATTATTATCCCTAGCAAATAATTCCCTGCGGTCCATCCCATACCCCCCCCAACATCCCCACCCCCCACAACAGATGCCAGACAAGCACACACGCACATACTCACATACTCCAACACACTCAACCCCCTCCTCCACAATCCACCATAAAATCCGACTACTCAACGGCTGTTATATCCCCAGAGCCCAACTCGAGAAATAACTTGATCTACGAGTGCACATACAGTTAAAGCTGATTGAGAAAGCATGCAGATTGAGCAGAAATTGATAACAATATTTTGATTTGTTTAACACTTTTTTGGTTACTACATGATTCCATATGTGTTCTTTTATAGTT
>NW_025536533.1:0-56384 GCF_020615455.1 Coregonus clupeaformis
TGGTCCCAGATGTTAGATAGGGAACTGGACAGATTCTGGGACCAGTTGGGTGTTAATAGTGGTTAGATGCTAGATAGGAATGACAGATCTGGGATCAGGTTGGGAGTTCAGTAACCTGATCCTAGATGTCTAGATATGAACTGACAGATCTGGGAACATGGTGTTAGAAGGTCTAGATGTCTAGATAAGGAACTGAAGATCTGGGACCAGGTGGGGTTAGTAGGGTTAGATGTCTAGATAGGAACTGACAGATCTGGGACAGGTTGGGTGTTAGAAGACCTGGTCCTAGATGTCCTAGGATATGAACTGATAGATCTGGGACCAGGTTGGGTGCTCAGTACTGGTCCTAGATGTCCTGGATAGGAACCGACAGATCTGGGACCATTGGGTGTTAGTAGTGAGTCCTAGATGTCCTAGATAGGAACTTGACAGATCTGGGACAGGTTGGGTGTTCAGTAGCCTGGTCCTAGATGTCCTAGATAAGGGAACTGACAGATCTGGGACCAGGTTGGGGAGCCCAGTAACCTGGTCGAGATGTTGGATAAGAACTGACAGATCTGGGACCAGGTTGGGTGTTCAGTAACTGGTCTAGATGTTAGATATGAACCTGATAGATCTGGGACCAGGTTGGGCGAATTCAGTGGCCTGGTCCTAGATGTTGGAATGAATGACAGATCTGGGACCAGGTTGGGTGTTCAGTTTGTCCAAAAGAAAACAATGAGATGTAAAAGTATATTGAAGCCCTGAAATCAAAACGCAGACACTCTGTGTAAAGAAATAAAGTAATTTTAATTATGATAAAAATGATATGAATATCAGAATAACTGGCAAAAATAATCAACTGTATCCTCCCACAAATTAATTTAATTCAATGGTATCTACCATAAGAAGGTCAAAGGTATTTTGGAACAACACTGACAATAAATTAAAAATAAATAAATTGGTCAGTTAGAAGACGATCAGAGCGACTCTCTACAGGAATATAAGGTCTTGCTCAAGTGCACACTCGACAGATTTTTCACCTAGTCGGCTGGGATTAGAACCAGCCACCTTTCGGTTACTGGCACAACGCTCGTAACACTAACTGACTCTGCGCCATGTGATGCCAGCTGACATGTCACACTTTAAAAGAGTATTGAAGCTGAGAAAGGGGGGACAGTCATAAAGCTTAGCCTCTAACATCAAAGTCCCATCCACAACCTTTGGGGTAGCTCAGCCTCTCAACGCCCTTCGGTGACAGACAAGCCCCCTGGTAGTGACCTGCTGTATAATGGCCAGCCAGTGTTTGAAAGACACCCCCGCTAGAGGCATACATTTGAACCCACTCTCCTTTATCATGTCATTACTCCAACTGTGAGTCATTTTTATTAAGGAACCCAATAGACTAAGTTGGGAGAGGTATCAAAAGAACAATGGGAAATGGAACACATATGCTAGAGTAATGTTGTGTTGTGTGTGTGTTTTGTGTTGTTTTTTTAGAGGAGAGTAGCAGAATGACCCCAGAGAAGTAAATCACCCCAGGTTGTAAGTGGAGTAATAATCTTGTAGGTTCACCTTGGACCCACAGTCTTAGGGAGTGTAGGATATCAATATCTCTCTCCGAGTATGCACATACGTAGCATCAGGACCAGGGAAATGATGTAACCGGTTTCAAATGAATGGCACTCAAGACTTATACAGTGGCTGATTTTAATTTCAATGAGCTCAGTGCAATGATCGGGTGGATCTTCAATTTATTTTTGTTACCCCAACGAGCAGCAAGTGGAGCACCTGCGACAGGTCAGAGAACGTGATATCTAGTGTATTTGAAAAATTGTTAGTATAAGGGTTGGTAGTTGTTTTTAAATTCTATGATGGCTGGGTGTGAAGTGAACCTTGTGTGAGAGGTGTTGACTGAGTCATTGGAGGGCTGTCCTGGGTGGCCCCAGTTTTGGCAGACAAGGGAGTAGGGGGTTGTCATATTTTTTTTAGAACAGCCTCATGTGCGCATCTGCTTCAGAATATTGCAGGAGGTTGGCGCGGGGTGTTACATTTTTGTCTTTTGGAAATGTTAAAAGTTGTTTGAAATGATGTTAAAGTTTGTTATGAAACGTTTTGTGTTTTAAAACCTCTTTCTCTTCTTTCCCCCACAAGTTGGGTGTTACATAGTTACCACAGCCACAAAGTATAAGCCCCTACTATTTCTACAATTTATCTCTTACACTAAATTAATTAACCACACTGCTAACCTTAATGCCCAACAAAAAGCAAATTTTTAGTTTTATGAATTTTTTTAGATATATAGCAGACTTTGTGGCTGTGGTAATTAGTGGAACCCTACAAGGTGGTGTTGTGGAGTGAATGGTATGGGGGAACGGCAAGTACTTCAAAATAAAAGCTAATAAATTCAAAATAAAAGTTCTGTAAATCGTAGAACCTGCCTGATATAGATAGAATAGGAACACATGTATTGTCCTTCAAGAATAAAATTGTTTTCCCATGTGAGTTTTACTTTAACATTTTGTATTTATTATGAATAGGTGTAGATTTTAGAATAACAAATCTATTCAAATCTAAATCTAGTCAAATCTAAATCTAGTCACTGTATTGTGTAACTTTCAGTGAATTCACTGAGCAATTGCAATAAATAAAACTAACATATGTAAGCAATTAATGCACTTCCCACTTAAGATTAGTAATTTGCAGTTGGCACGAAGAGTTGGAGGGAGAGAGGAGTGAGGAGAGAGAGGGGAAGAAGAATCGAGCATAAATTCCACCCAGTCAGCATGACTGATCATAAACGTTTTATCCGGGACAGCAGCGACTGGGTACAGTTAGAGACAGAGATGATTGCGATTACCCACGTGTTGGCGACAGACGTAGGTAGGTAAGGAGAAAAGAAGGAATATAGAACGCACTGAGGAGCAAAGAGACGACTGAGATAGAACGGTAAGGTGGATAGAAGAGTATGGAAGAGGGTGAGGAAAGAAACATGGGACAGTTGATTGGTGCTCTGATTGATGTTAGAATCACCTTTTGGGATGATTTTATACATGCATTATAGATTCTTCCCCAAATATATTATTGTATTTGTTGCAAACTTTGTAAAATATTATTAATAATATTTAGAATAAATAAGAATGCATGATGATAACTCACTTTTTAACAATGCATCGATTGTGATTTGTATTATTTATTAAACTTCAAAGTTGAGGAAAAAAGTGATAATAGTATTGAGTAAGCATGGTTTCACACAGTAGTTTATGCTCAGTGGCATTCTTCTTCTATATAGCTTAAGGGAAGTGGACAGGAAAACAATATGCAATATAAGGTGATTTATTAAAAGATACTTCTAGAGAAGTTGACTAGAATCCTTCTCTTCTTATTTAAACGAGACCGATAACATTTCTCTCTGGCCAACAAGCCGCCGGGTGATGGAGTAGTAGTCAGTCGACTTGAGTTTGCAGAAGAACCTATAACTCAACGCTGCCCAACTTTTAATGAAGTTCATATGAATAACTTCAAATGCATTATTTTTTTATCATGCAAGAATAGCAATGTTGTTTTCTCATCTAACTGTCAGTTTTCGCAAAATGTCAGACATTTCTTATTTTTAAGTGTGGTGCGTGCGTGCGGGGTGTGTGTGTATGTGTGTGTGCGTGCCTGTGTTTCAATGCCATTTTAAATTGGCTGAACTAGATGTCAAACTGTTGTGGTTTGGTTCCTTTTATGAGTAGCAGGAATAGAAACTGTAAATGAGGAGACAGCTTTGAAATGTTACTACAGTTGTAAAAATGAAAAAATGCATAATGACATTAACACATGCACTGACATTAAAAGAGACAAACACAGTTTAAAACCATTTTCAGAACCTCACAAACCGTTTTCAGAAGCTCCTTTTGGCTACTGTAGTGGGCATACTTCAATCATAAAGGCACTGTAGCTGTTAAAATAAGTTAATAATAATAATAATATGGCGTTTAGCAGACGCTTTTATCCAAAGCGACTTACAGTCACGTGCGCATACATTTTTTACGTATGGGTGGTCCCGGGGATCGAACCCACTACCCTGGTGTTACAAGCGCCGTGCTCTACCAATTGAGCTGTCATTGAGCTGTCATTGAGCTGTCATGTATTTATTTATTTACATACACTACCAGTCAAAAGTTTGAACACGCCTACTCATTCAAGGGTTTTTCTTTTATTTTGACAACTTTTTTTACATTGTAGAATAATAGTGAAGACATTAAAACTATGAAATACCACATATGGAATCATGTTGTAACCACAAAAAGTACTAAACAAATCAAAAGTTTGCACACTCTTGGCATTCTCTCAACCAGCTTCATGAGGTAGTCACCTGGAATGCATTTTAATTAACAGGTGGGCCTT
This sequence comes from Coregonus clupeaformis, assembly GCF_020615455.1. Taxonomy (NCBI): domain Eukaryota; kingdom Metazoa; phylum Chordata; class Actinopteri; order Salmoniformes; family Salmonidae; genus Coregonus; species Coregonus clupeaformis. The sequence continues at coordinate 4,372 of NW_025536533.1, forward strand.
CTTAAAAGTTCATTTGTGGAATTTCTTTCCTTCTTAATGCGTTTGAGCCAATCAGTTGTGTTGTGACAAGGTAGGGGGTATACAGAAGATAGCCCCTATTTGGTAAAAGACCAAGTCCATATTATGTCAAGAACAACTCAAATAAGCAAAGAGAAACGACAGTCCATCATTACTTTAAGACATGAAAGTCAGTCTATACGGAACATTTCATGAACTTTGAAAGTTTCTTCAAGTACAGTCGCAAAAACCATCAAGCGCTATGATGAAACTGGCTCTCATGAGGACCGCCACAGGAATGGAAGACCCAGAGTTACCTCTGCTGCAGAGGATAAGTTCATTAGAGTTACCAGCCTCAGAAATTGCAGCCCAAATAAATGCTTCACTGAGTTCAAGTCACAGACACATCTCAACATCAACTGTTCAGAGGGGATGGTGTGAATCAGGCCTTCATAGTCGGATTGCTGCAAAGAAACCACTACTAAAGGACACCAATAAGAAGAAGAGACCTGCTTGGGCCAAGAAACACGAGCAATGGACATTAGACAGGTGGAAATGTGTCATTTGGTCTAGAGTCCAAATTGGAGATTTTTTGGTTCCAACCACCGTGTCTTTGTGAGACGCGGTGTGGGTGATCGGATGATTTCCGATGGAGGAGGAGGTGTTATGGAGTGGGGGTGCTTTGCTGGTGACACTGTCTGTGATTTATTTAGAATTCAAGGCACACTTAACCAGCATGGCTACCACAGCATTCTACAGCGATATGCCATCCCATCTGGTTTGGGTTTAGTGGGACTATCATTTGTTTTTCAACAGGACAATGACCCAACACACCTCCAGGCTGTGTAAGGGCTATTTGACCAAGAAGGAGAGTGATGGAGTGCTGCATCAGATGACCTGGCCTCCACAATCCCCCGACCTCAACCCAATTGAGATGGTTTGGGATGAGTCGGACGGCAGAGTGAAGGAAAAGCAGCCAACAAGTACTCAGCATATGTGGGAACTCCGTCAAGACTGTTGGAAAAGCATTCCAGGTGAAGCTGGTTGAGGGAATGCCAAGTGTGCAAAGCTGTCATCAAGGCAAAGGGTGGCTATTTGAAGAATCTCAAATTTAAATTATATTTTGATTTGTTTAACACTTTCTTTGGTTACTTCATGATTCCATATGTGTTATTTCATAGTTTTGATGTCTTCACTATTATTCTACAATGAAGGAAATAGTCAAAATAAAGAAAAACCCTTGAATCAGTAGGTGTGTCCAACCTTTTGACTGGTGCTGTATGCCTAATATATGTATTCCTTTTATCGATTGAAAACAAAACCAAATGTTTTGTCATAGTTTATACAACATATTATTTTTAAAGGAATAATATAATGAGTTTATTCAGTCATATGGAATGTGTATTATAAAAATATAAATATAATGGTATTTTCCATAGACTCAATAAATATTATGGTATTATCCAAGGCCTCAGCCACCTACACTGATACCCTGACGTCCATTTATTGTCTGGGACCAGCCCAGGACAGAGACACCCAGAACGCTTAGAAACAGCATGCCATTTGATTTCCCAATAATCCTTTATAATCTGTATCAATGTAAGATGCCTAACTTGTACCATGATGCAATGTCTATGGCTGATGCTGTATGCCACTTCATTGCAGAGAACTGTATACCTTTCACTCAATAAGATGCAGTTTTGTTTTTTTTATAAGGATATCATAAAATGAATAACATTCTTGGAATGTGCAGAAACATATTTCACATTTTTCATGATTTTTCTATACAGCCAACGGTGGTCTATCTATTTCGCAAGATGTGTCAGAACACTGTGCAGTACTACATTACATTATAACGTTATGATGACATTTTGATACGGTAATGCTTCATGATAATATCCAGTAGCCTGTGAGTCAGTGTTTGTCTACAGCAGAATACCCAGCCTGGTCTCATTGACCAAACGTAACATAGGTAGTGTTACATTTGGTACGGTTACATAAGAAAGAGGGTTACTTAAGGCAAAAACAAACATCATCTATCAACCCAAAGGTTGCGTGATTTGAAACTCATCATGGACCATTTTTGCTAATTAATGAATTAGTTATTAGTAATTAATTAATTATATTTTTGCGACTACTTACTACTTTTTATCTACTTTGCAACAAAGTAATGCACACCATACGAAACGTAACATATCATACTAATTGGAGTGTCCCCGGTTGTACGTTTACTATGTTAACGTCTACCCCTGAGTCCAGGTTGGAATACCTCCTGAATGTTGTTGACCCGAGCTGTTTGCAGATCAGTTTACTGTTGTGGAGGTGAGAGGTGAGAGGTGAGAGGTGAGAGGAGAGGGCAGTGAGGGTTGGTAGACAACAGCCAGCCGGAGTGGCTTGTGGAGGACTATGAGGAGGTTAGAGACAGCGTGGCAGTGGGACTGAGGGAGGCTGAAGGGCAGTGAAGGTTGAGAGGTAGAGAGAGAGTTTAGAGAGATTAGAGAGAGAGAGAGGTTAGAGAGACCGCTAGATTAGAGAGAGAGATTAGAGAGAGGGATTAGAGAGACAGAGATTAAGAGAGAGAGAGATTAAAGAGAGGTTAGAGTGAGAGGGCAGAGAGGTTAGAGAGACAGAGATTAGAGACAGCGGTTAAGAGAGAGGTTAGAGAGATTAGAGAGAGGTTAGAGAGATTGGAGAGAGAGGTTATAGAGACGGAGGTTAGAGAGAGTGGTTAGCGAAATTAGAGAGAGGTTAGAGAGATTAGAGAGCAAGATTACAGATAGAGAGGTTAGAGATAACTGTTAGAGAGACATAGATTAGAGAGGGAGGTTAGAGAGAGAGGTTAGAGAGACAGAGAGATAAGAGAGAGGTTAGAGAAACAGAGAGATTAGAATGGTTGAGAGAGAGAGGTGGAGAGAGACATAGATTAGAGAGAGAGTTTAGAGAGACAGATAGATTAGAGAGAGAGGTTAAAACAGAGCGATTAGAGAGATTAGAGAGGCTACATAGAGAAATATTAGAGAGAGGTTAGAGAGACAGAGAGATTATATAGAGAAATTAGAAAGACACAGAGATTAGAGAGAGGCTAGAGAGAGAGAGAGAGAGAGAGAGAGAGAGAGGTTAGAGAGACAGAGAGATTGAGAGAGAGAAGTTAGAAAGACACAGATTAGAGAGCGAGAGCAAGAGGTTAGAGGAGGCAGGTAGCTTAGTGGTTAAGAGCGTTGTGCCAGTAACCGAAAGGTCGCTGGTTCTAATCCCGAGCCAACTAGGTGAAAATCTGTCGATGTGCCCTTGAGCAAAGGGGCACTTAACCCTACTTGCTCCTGTAATTCGCTCTGGATAAGAGCGTCTGCTAAATGACTTAAATGTAGAGAGAGAGAGAGATTAGAGACAGAGGTTAGAGAGATTGGAGAGAGATTGGAGAGAGCGGTTAAAGAGACAGAAAGGAGAGAGAGGTTATAGGAGAGAGAGGTTATAGAGAGAGAGGTTATATAGAGAGAGGCTATAGAGAGAGGTTAGAGAGAGAGGTTAGAGAGAGAGGTTAGAGAGACAGACAGATGAGAGAGAGGTTAGAGAGACAGAGATTAGAGAGGTTAGAGAGACAGAGAGTTTGAGAGAGAGAGATATTAGAGAGAGGTTAGGTTAGAGACAGAGAGATTAGACAGAGAGGTTAGAGACAGAGAGAGATTAGAGAGAGGTTAGGTTAGAGACAGAGAGATTAGACAGAGAGGGTTAGAGACAGAGATATTAGAGAGAGGTTAGGTTAGAGACAGAGAGATTAGACAGAGAGGTTAGAGACAGAGAGATTAGAGAGAGGTTAGGTTAGAGACAATGACGGAGTCCATCCAAATAATGTTGGCTCCTGTCCACCCATTTCAAGGCTGCGTTGACAATGATTTATCAGTGACCCAAGACCAGCTGAGTTAATCCTTACCATTGTGTCACTGAGATGTCATAACGCTGCAGCAAATGTACATTATCCCAGGGGCGTTGGCAGACACAATGTAAGTACCTTACTTTATGTCCCCCTAACTGTCCTGAATGCCTCGGCTGATCCTACAGCTATTGTATACAGTAATCATGAGCCTATGAACCAGAGTAATACTGTTAGCACTGAGACGGTGTGCCCTAGTAGGAAGTCCACTGTGTGCAGCTCACCCTGCACTATCAGCTCAAATATAAATAACATGGGCATGTCTACTTCGCGGATAAGCTTAGTAAAGCAATAAAAACAATCAAGCATCCCAGAAAAGTGCTGAAAATAGCTCATATTAACATATGTAACCTAAAATACAAGGTTCATGAAGTCAATAACTTGCTAGTAACAGATTACATTAATACATTAATCTCTGAAACTCACTTAGATAATTCCTTTCATGATACAGTGGTAGCAATACATGGTAATAACATCTGCAGAAAATACAGAAATGCCAACGGTGGAGGTGTTGCGGTCTGTATTCCTAACCACATTCCTGTAAAGCTTAGAGAGGATCTCATATTAAATACTGTTGAAGGAATATGGCTACAGGTTAATCTGCCTCACCTAAAGCCCATTCTGGTGGGAAGCTGCTATAGACCACCAAGTGCTAACAGTCAGTATCTGGATAACGTGTGAAATGCTTGATAATGTATGAGATATCAACAGAGAGGTATATTTTCTGGGTGATTTCAATATTGACTGGCTTTCATCAAGCTGCCCACTGAAGAAAAAGCTTCAAGCTATAACCAGTGCCTGCAACCTGGTTCAGGTTATCAGTCAACCTACCAGGGTAGTTGCAAACAGCACAGGAATGAAATCATCAACATGCTTATTGATCACATCTTTACTAATGCTGCAGAAATGTGCTTTTAAAGCAATATCCAAATCCATTGGATGTAGTGATTACAATATAGTAGCCATATCTAGGAAAACCAAAAGTTCCAAAGGCTGGGCCTAATATAGTATACAGTGGGGGAAAAAAGTATTTAGTCAGCCACCAATTGTAGCAAGTTCTCCCACTTAAAAAGATGAGAGAGGCCTGTAATTTTCATCATAGGTACACGTCAACTATCACAGACAAATTGAGAAAAAAAATCCAGAAAATCACATTGTAGGATTTTTTATGAATTTATTTGCAAATTATGGTGGAAAATAAGTATTTGGTCACCTACAAACAAGGCAAGATTTCTGGCTCTCACAGACCTGTAACTTCTTCTTTAAGAGGCTCCTCTGCCTCCACTCGTTACCTGTATTAATGGCACCTGTTTGAACTTGTTATCAGTATAAAAGACACCTGTCCACAACCTCAAACAGTCACACTCCAAACTCCACTATGGCCAAGACCAAAGAGCTGTCAAAGGACACCAGAAACAAAATTGTAGACCTGCACCAGGCTGGGAAGACTGAATCTGCAATAGGTAAGCAGCTTGGTTTGAAGAAATCAACTGTGGGAGCAATTATTAGGGGAAATGGAAGACATACAAAACCACTGATAATCTCCCTCGATCTGGGGCTCCACGCAAGATCTCACCCGTGGGGTCAAAATGATCACAAGAACCGGTGAGCAAAAATCCCAGAACCACACGGGGGACCTAGTGAATGACCTGCAGAGAGCTGGGACCAAAGTAACAAAGCCTACCATCAGTAACACACTACGCCGCCAGGGACTCAAATCCTGCAGTGCCAGACGTGTCCCCCTGCTTAAGCCAGTACATGTCCAGGCCCGTCTGAAGTTTGTTAGAGTGCATTTGGATGATCCAGAAGAGGATTGGGAGAATGTCATATGGTCAGATGAAACCAAAATAGAACTTTTTTGGTAAAAACTAAACTCGTCGTGTTTGGAGGACAAAGAATGCTGAGTTGCATCCAAAGAACACCATACCTACTGTGAAGCATGGGGGTGGAAACATCATGCTTTGGGGCTGTTTTTTCTGCAAAGGGACCAGGACGACTGATCCGTGTAAAGGAAAGAATGAATGGGGCCATGTATCGTGAGATTTTGAGTGAAAACCTCCCTTCCATCAGCAAGGGCATTGAAGATGAAACGTGGCTGGAGTCTTTCAGCATGACAATGATCCCAAACACACCGCTCGGGAACGAAGGAGTGGCTTCGTAAGAAGCATTTCAAGGTCCTGGAGTGGCCTAGCCAGTCTCCAGATCTAAACCCCATAGAAAATCTTTGGAGGGAGTTGAAAGTCTGTGTTGCCCAACGACAGCCCCAAAACATCACTGCTCTAGAGGAGATCTGCATGGAGGAATGGGCCAAAATACCAGCAACAGTGTGTGAAAACCTTGTGAAGACTTACAGAATATGTTTGACCTGTGTCATTGCCAACAAAGGGTATATAACAAAGTATTGAGAAACTTTTGTTATTGACCAAATACTTATTTTCCACCATAATTTGCAAATAAATTCATTCAAAATCCTACAATGTGATTTTCTGGATTTTTTAGATAGAGGATGATAGCAGACAATATTGCCTCTCCTATTTGCCATATCTTCAATTTAAGCCTACTAGAAAGTGTGTGCCCTCAGGCCTGGAGGCAGAAACTCAAACAGGAAGTACCCGTGCTAAGGTATATTCAACACTGGTCTGACCAATTGGAATCCATGCTTCAAGATTGTTTTGATCACACGGACTGGGATATGTTCTGGGTAGCCTCCAAGAATAATATTGACGAATACACAGATACGGTGACTGAGTTCATCAGGAAGTGCATAGGAGATGTTGTACCCACCGTGACTATTAAAACCTACCCAAAACAGAAACCGTGGATAGATGGCATTAGCGCAAAACGGAAAGCGCGAACCACAGCATTTAACCACGGCAAGGTGACTGGGAATATGGCGGAATACAAACAATGTAGTTATTCCCTGCGTAAGGGAATCAAACAGGCAAAACGTCAGTAAAGAGACTAAGTGAGTCGCAATTCAATGGCTCAGACACGAGAACGTATGTGGCAGGGTCTACAGACAATCACGGACTGTGATGAAAGGGAAAACCACGCGTCAGCGGACACCAACGCGTCTTGGCAAACACCTTCTTCGCCCGCTTTGAGAATAACACAGTGCCACCGACACGCCCGCTACCAAGGACTGTGGGCTCTCTCCTTCTCCGTGGCCGACGTGAGTAAGACATTTAAGCGTGTTAACCCTCGAAAGGCTGCCGGCCCAGACGGGCATCCCTAGCCCGGTCCTCAGAGCATGCGAGACCAGCTGGCTGGAGTGTTTACTGGACATATTCAATCTCTCCCTATCCCAGTCTGCTGTCCCCACTTGCTTCAAGATGTCCACCATTGTTCCTGTACCAAAAAAGCAAAGGTAACTGAACTAAATGACTATCGCCCGTAGCACTCACTTCTATCATCATGAAGTGCTTTGAGAGGCTAGTTAAGGATCATATCACGTCTACCTTACCTGTCACCCTAGACCCACTTCAATTTGCTTACCGCCCCAATAGATCCACCGACGATGCAATCCCCATCGCCATCGCACTGCACACTACCCTATCCCATCTGGACAAGAGGAATACCTATGTAAGAATGATGTTCATTGACAATAGCTCAGCATTCAACACCATAGTACCCTCCAAGCTCATCATTAAGCTTGGGGCCCTAGGTCTGAACCCCGCCCTGTGCAACTGGGTCCTGGACTTCCTGACAGGCCGCCCCCAGGTGGTGAATGTAGGAAACAACACCTCCACTTCGCTGATCCTCAACACAGCGGCCTCACAAGTGTGAGTACTCCCTGTTCACCCATGACTGCGTGGCCACGCACGCCTCCAACTCAATCATCAAGTTTGCAGACGACACAAAAGTAGTTGGCCCGATTACCAACAATGACAAGACAACCTACAGTGAGGAGGTAAAGCCCTGGGAGAGGTGCCAGGAAAATAACCTCTCACTCAACGTCAACAAAACAAAGGAGCAACAGCGCCTCTTCAACCTCAGGAGGCTGAAGAAATTTGGCTTGGCCCCTAAAACCCTTACAAATGTTTACAGCTGCACAATTGAGAGCATCCTGTCGGGCTGTATCACCGCCTGGTACGGTAACTACACCGCCCGCAACCGCAGGGCTCTCCAGTGGGTGGTGCGGTCTGCCCAACGCATCACCGGGGGCAAACTACCTGCCCTTCAGGACACCTACAGCACCCGATGTCACAGGAAGGCCAAAAAAAGAATCAAGGACATCAACCACCCGAGCCACGGCCTGTTCACCCCGCTATCATCCAGAAAGCGAAGTCAGTACAGGTAAATCAAAGCTGGGACCAAGAGACTGAAAAACTGCTTCTATCTCAAGGCCATCAGACTGTTAAATAGCCATCACTAGCCGGCTTTCACCCAGTTACGCAACCCTGCACCTTAGAGGCTGCTGCCCTACATACATAGACTTGGAATCACTGGCCACTTTAATAATGGAACACTAGTCATTTTAATAATGTTTACATACTGCTTTACTCATCTCATATGTATATACAGTATTCTATTCTGCTGTATTTTAGAATTTTAGTCAATGCCACTCAAACATTGCTCAATCTAATATTTATATATTTCTTAATTCCATTATTTTACATTTAGATGTGTGTGTATTGTTGTGAATTGTTAGATATTACTGCACTGTTGGAGCTAGTAACACAAGCATTTCGCTCCACCCGCAATAACATCTGCAAAATATACTATTTGATTTGATTTGATTGGCTGAGAGAAATGTATGATAAAAAGATTGTGGGGGCTGTTTTGTTAGACTTCAGTGCAGCTTTTGACATTATCGATCGTAGTCTGTTGCTGGAAAAACGTATGTGTTATGGCTTTACACCCCCTGCTATAATGTGGATAAAGAGTTACCTGTCTAACAGAACACAGAGGGTGTTCTTTAATGGAATCAGGAATTCTCCAGGTCAGCTGTCTAGGCCCCTTACATTTTTTCAGTCTTTACTAACGACATGCCACTGGATTTGAGTAAAGCCTTTGTGTCTATGAATGCGGATGACTCAACACTATACAAGTCAGCTACTACAGCAACTGAAATGACTGCAACACTTAACAAAGAGCTGCAGTTAGTTTCAGAATGGGTGGCAAGGAATAAGTTAGTCCTAAATATTTCAAAAACTAAAAGCATTGTATTTGGGACAAATCATTCACTAAACCCTAAACCTCAACTAAATCTTGGAGTAACCCAGGATTGTAAACTGTCATGGTCAAAACATGTTGATACAACAGTAGCTAAGATGGGGAGAAGTCTGTCCATAATAAAGCGCTCCTCTGCCTTCTTAACAACACTATCAACAAGGCAGGTCCTACAGGCCCTAGTTTTGTCGCACCTGGACTACTGTTCAGTCGTGTGGTCAGGTGCCACAAAGAGGGACTTAGGAAAATTACAATTGGCTCAGAACAGGGGAGCACGGCTGGCCCTTAAAAGTACGCGGAGAGCTAACATTAATGATATGCATGACAATCTCTCGTGGCTCAAAGTGGAGGAGAGATTGACTTCATCACTACTTATTTTTGTAAGAAGTGTTGACAAACTGAATACACTGGAGCTGTCTGTTTGAAACTACTAGTAGCTGCTGCCTTGCCTAATAAATACAAACAGTTGAGAGATAGGTCAGGCCACAGCACAATGAAGGGCAGTGAGGGAGAGAGACAGTAGCTAGTGAAGGGCAGTGAGGGAGAGAGATAGTAGCTAGTGAAAGGCAGTGAGGGAGAGAGATAGTAGCTAGTGAAAGGCAGTGAGGGAGAGAGATAGTAGCTAGTGAAGGGCAGTGAGGGAGAGAGACAGTAGCTAGTGAAGGGCAGTGAGGGAGAGAGACAGTAGCTAGTGAAGGGCAGTGAGGGAGAGAGATAGTAGCTAGTGAAGGGCAGTGAGGGAGAGAGATAGTAGCTAGTGAAGGGCAGTGAGGGAGAGAGATAGTAGCTAGTGAAGGGCAGTGAGGGAGAGAGACAGTAGCTAGTGAAGGGCAGTGAGGGAGAGAGACAGTAGCTTGTGTTTTCTTCCTAATTGAGTGACTCAGCAGCATTCAATGATTCCCTATGCAACCCTGTCTGTCCTGGTCCCATCTGGAGCCAACTGGGTTATGATGCTATGTTGTAATGCTATCCAGGGTCACTACTGGGAACACATTCTTTACTTTGAGTAACTTGACTACATTTTCACATATGTTTACTTTGAGTAACTTAACTACATTTTCACATATGTTTTTTTTGAATAACTTAACTACATTTTCACATATGTTTTTTTAAATAACTTAACTACATTTTCACATATGTTTTTTTTGAATAACTTAACTACATTTTCACATATGTTTTTTTTGAATAACTTAACTACATTTTCACATATGTTTACTTTGAATAACAACAACATTTTTACACATACAGGTAACTGCCAACGTAAAGGAAACACCAACATAAAGTTTCTTAACAGGGCGTTGGGCCACCACGAGCCAGAACGGCTTCAATGCTTCTCGGCATAGATTCTACAAGTGTCTAGAACTCTATTGGAGGGATGCGACACCATTGTTCCACGAGAAATTCCATAATTTGGTGTTTTGTTGACGGTGATGGAAAACGCTGTCTCAGGCGCCACTCCAGAATCTCCCATAAGTGTTCAATTGGGTTGAGATCTGGTGACTGAGACGGCCATGGAATATGGTTGACATCATATTCATGCTCATCAAACCATTCAGTGACCGCTCATGCCATGTGGATGGGGGCATTATCATCCTATTGGGGGCATAGACATGGTCGACAAAATAATGGCCTGCCCATTTTTATACATGACCCATAGACATACACTACCGGTCAGAAAGTTTTAGAACACTTACTCATTCAAGGGTTTTTCTATTTTTACTATTTTCTACATTGTAGGAATAATATTGAAGATATCAAAACTATGAAATACCACATATGGAATCATGTAGTAACCAAAAAGTGTTAAACAAATCAAAATATATTTGAGATTTGAGATTCTTCAAATAGCCACCCTTGATGACAGCTTTGCACACTCTTGGCATTCTCTCAACCAGCTTCATGAGATAGTCACCTGGAATGCATTTCAATTAACAGGTGTGCCTTCTTAAAAGTTCATTTGTGGAATTCCTTTCCTTCTTAATGCGTTTGGGCCAATCAGTTGTGTTGTCACAAGGTAGGGGGTGTATACAGAAGATAGCCCTATTTGGTAATAGACCAAGTCCATATTATGGCAAGAACAGCTCAAATAAGCAAAGGGAAACGACAGTCCATCATTACTTTAAGACATGAAGGTCAGTCAATACGGAACATTTCATTTCAACGTTTCTTCAAGTGCAGTCGCAAAAACCATCAAGCGCTATGATGAAACTGGCTCTCACGAAGTTACCTCTGCAGCAGAGGATAAGTTCGTGTAGAGTTACCAGCCTCAGAAATTGCAGCCCAAATAAATGCTTCACAGAGTTCAAGTAACAGAAACATCTCAATATCAACTGTTCAGAGGAGACTGTGTGAATCAGGCCTTCATGGTCGAATTGCTGCAAATAAACCACTACTAAAGGACACCAATAATAAGAAGAGACCTGCTTGGGGCCAAGAAACACGAGCAATGGACATTAGACCGGTGGAAATGTGTCAATTTGTCCAAATTGGAGATTTTTGGTTCCAACCGCCGTGTCTTTGTGAGACGCGGTGTGGGTGAACGGATGATCTCTGCATGTGTATTTCCATAAAGCACGGAGGAGGAGGTGTTATGGTGTGGGGGTGCTTTGCTGGTGACACTGTCTGTGATTTATTTAGAATTCAAGGCACACTTAACCAGCATGGCTACCACAGCATTCTGCAGCGATATGCCATCCCATCTGGTTTGCGCTTAGTGGGACTATCATTTGTTTTTCAACAGGACAATGACCCAACACACCTCCAGGCTGTGTAAGGGCTATTTGACCAAGAAGGAGAGTGATGGAGTGCTGCATCAGATGACCTGGCCTCCACAATCCCCCGACCTTAACCCAATTGAGATGGTTTGGGATGAGTTGGACCGCAGAGTGAAGGAAAAGCAGCCAACAACTGCTCAGAATATGTGGGAACTCCTTCAAGACTGTTGGAAAAGCATTCCAGGTGAAGCTGGTTGAGAGAATGCCAAGAGTGTGCAAAGCTGTCATCAAGGCAAAGGGTGTCTGCTTTGAAGAATCTCAAATATAAGATATATTTTGATTTGTTTACTGTTGAAGTAATATGGCTACAGGTTCACCTGCCTCACCTAAAGCCCATTCTGGTGGGAAGCTGCTATAGACCACGAAGTGCTAACAGTCAGTATCTGAATAACATGTGCTAATATGTTAGTATGCTAGTATACTTTCTGGGTGATTTAAATACTGACTGGCTTTCATCAGGCTGCCCACTCAAGAGAAAGCTTCAAACTGTAACTAGTGCCTGCAACCTTGTTCAGGTTATCAATCCACCTACCAGGGTAGTTACAAACAGTACAGGAATGAAATCATCAACATGTATTGATCATATCTTTACTAATGTTGCAGAAATGTGTTTGAAAGCAGTATCCAAATCCATCGGATGTAGTGATCACAATATAGTAAGAGGTATTGACATGTGGAATGCACCGAGCTGTCTGTTTGAACTACTGGCACACAGCTCGGACACCCATGCATACCCCACAAGACATGCCACCAGAGGTCTCTTCACAGTCCCCAAATCAAGAACAGACTATGGGAGGCGCACAGTACTACATAGAGCCATGACTACATGGAACTCTATTCCACATCAAGTAACTGATGCCAGCAGTAAAATTAGACTTAAAAAACAGATAAAAATACACCTTATGGAACAGCGGGGACTGTGAAGCAACACAAACACATGCATGCAAACACACGATAACATACGCACTATACACACATTGTGACCTGTAAGCTTGGAGTCGGGAAGCAAGTACAGGAAGTGAATTTAATAATAAATGAAAAATGGAACAAAACAAGAAACACGAGTAGCGTCCAAACATGAAACACAGGAACAGAGTTAATAACGCCTGGGGAAGGAACCAAAGGGAGTGACATTAATAATAGGGGAGGTAATCAAGAAGGGGATGGAGTCCAGGTGAGTCTCATGAAGAGCAGGTGCGCGTAACAATGGTGGCAGGTTTGCGTAATGGTGAGTGAACTGGCGACAACGAGCGCCAGAGAGGAGGGGCGGGAGTAGACGTGACAGTACCCCCTCCCTGAGGTGTGACTCCAGCCGCAGGACGACGCCGACCAGAGGGACGGTCCCGAGGACCAGGGGCAGATAAGTCGCTTCTCTTGAGACCCGGGAGCCGGTCGCTTCTGCTGAGGCGCGGGAACCTGGCGAGCCGGCTGAGGCGCGGGACCCTGACGAGCCGGCTGAGGCGCGGGAACATGATGAGCCGGCTGAGGCGCGGGAACCTGACGAGCCGGCTGATGCATGGGATCTTGACGAGCCGGCTGAAGCGCGAGAACCTGACGAGCCGGCTGAGGTGCGAGAACCTGACAAGCCGGCTGAAGCATGGGAGCCTGACGAGCTGGCTGAAGCATGGGAGCCCGACGAGCCGGCTGAGGCATGGGAGCCCGACGAGCCGGCTGAGGCATCCTCGGTAGCTTCGGCAACGGACGCTTGATGAGCCAACCGAGGCTTGAAAACCTGTCAAGCCAGCTGAGGCATGGAATCCTGAAGAGCCAGCTGAGGCATAGAATCCTGACAAGACAGCTGAGGCTTAGAATCCTGACGAGACAGCTGAGGCATCACCGGTTGCTACGGCAGCGACACCCGGACCCAACAAAAATAAAAAAACAAAATTCCCTGATGCTCCCCTTTGGTGAGGCGTTATTCTGTACTTGCTTCCCGACTCCCAGTGTACACGTTACGCACATGTACACATGGATTTTGTGTTATAGATATGTGGTAGTAGACTAGAGGCCTGAGGGCACACACTTAATATGTTGTGAAATCTGTTATGAATGTATTGTAATGTTTTTAAAATGTATAACTGCCTTAATTTTGCTGGACCCCAGGAAGAGTAGCTACTGCCTTAACAGCAGCTAATGGGGATCCATAATAAATACAAATACAAATAATGGGCTGTATCATGAGCCATTCTAATGGGCTGTATCATGAGCCATTCTAATGGGCTGTATCATGAGCCATTCTAATGGGCTGTATCATGAGCCATTCTAATGGGCTGTATCATGAGCCATTCTAATGGGCTGTATCATGAGCCATTCTAATGGGCTGTATCACTGAGCCATTCTAATGGGCTGTATCATAAGTCATTCTAATGGGCTGTATCATGAGCCATTCTAATGGGCTGTATCATGAATCACTCTAATGGGCTGTATCATTGGGAAAAGTCAAGAAGTCTGTCTGTGTTTAGGTCATGTGTGGAGCATGTCTTAATGGGGCTGTATCATTGGGAAAAGTCAAGAAGTCTGTCAGTGTTTAGGTCATGTGTGGAGCATGTCTTTAACCTATGTAGTAGAGGGAACAGTCGACAGCATCCTTGTGATGTCACTATCCTGTGCTAAGCGAAGGGGTCAATTGAGCCTGCCCGGGACGAATGTCCACATTGTAAAACCAATGCCCCAAATTTGCAAACGCTGTCTATCTAGCAGTCCAGGCCGGCTCAAGGAAATGCTGAATTGAACCCAGGTGTAACGATCCCGGCAGTCTGAGTCGGGTCCTGTCTGGTGACTAGTTTTTCTGTTCGTGATCTCCAGTTTCCCGAGGGTTCGGGAACGCTCCGGGGAGCTCTCTTGATTTCCGCACCTGCATCCCATCAGCAATCTGCACACCTGGTCCTGATCATCACCCTTCTTAGGCTCTGGCCTAACATCCATTCCCTGCCGGATCGTTAGCCATGAACAGTAGGTTTACCAGAGTATCAGTCTTAGAGCCTAGCGTTAGTTTTGTTGTTTTTGCACCTTGTTGGTTTGTTGCTTACTTACCCCGTTTTGTTCCATCTGCAGTCACCCGTCCGAACCTTCATCCAACCTCTGCCTGGTGGTCGGCGGCTGCCGACTCAGGGATGGGATCAACCACTGCACCCCCAACAACTAATCAACGCCGCCCGCTCTGTTCCCTGGATTATTCAGCATCACTCTTGAACTTGTAAATAAACACTCACCTTCGTTTCAACTTACCTTGTCCTGGTCTGCTTCTGGGTTCTGGCTTAGCAACTCGTGACAGAACGATCCGGCCAGTAATGAACCCAGCGGACCTGGACTCTGTTCGCCATGCCATTACCCATCAGGAGAAGATGTTGGGCCATCATAGCACGGTACTACAGGAGATCGCGTTGTCAGTTCGGAACCTTTCTACCGGTCTGACGGAGGTCCAGAACCAACGCAAGTTTCCGGTGGAGGATCCACTACCGGTTTCACCCATCTCGCCTGCCGCTTCTGGAGCTGTGTCCTTCCGTGAGCCCAAGGTTCCGACGCCGGATAAATATGAGGGGGAGCTGGGAAGATGCCGTCCTTCCTTATGCAGTGTGGATTAGTGTTCGATCTACAGCCCTACTCTATATGCCACAGACAAGGCTAGGATAGCCTTTGTGATTGCGTTGCTGCGTGGTCGAGCGCTGGAGTGGGCTTCAGCCGTTTGGGGAACGACAAGACCCCTGCATGGCTTCATACCAGGGGTTCACGGCCGAGATGAGAAGCTCTTCGACCATTCCGTCCGAGGGAGGGACGCAGCTAGGCGCCTGTTTTCGCTTCACCAAGGAACTACTTAGCGTGGGCCGACTTCGTGATCGAGTTCAAGACGTTGGCTGTGGAGAGTGGGTGGAACGCAGGAGTCTCTGCAAGCGGCCTTTACCAGGGTCTGTCGGAGCAGCTCAAGGATGAGTTGATCTCCTATCCGGAGCCTAGTGACCTGGACAGCTTGGTAGCCTTGTCTATTCGGGTGGATAATCGAGTCCGAGAGCGAAGGGAGGGAGAAGCAATGGGGTCCGTACCAATCGATCAGCTTTTCAGTTCCCAGTCGGGTCGGGTGGTGGACCAGAACACGTCGATCATTCTCCACCACAAAGGATTAGTGGAGAGGTCCTCTCCCGATTCTGAACCCATGCAAGTGGGGCGGCACGGATAACCAAGGAGGAGCGTCAACATAGACGTAAGACCAACTGCTGCCTCTACTGTGGTAGCTCGGGACATTACATCTCCACTTGTTCCCGGCGGTCGTCAAACTGCCCGGCTCATGCAAAGTTGGGAGGACTTTTTAGCGAGCCAGTTTCAACCTCTCAGTACCTCTGTCAGACCCCGTTTCCGGCTACCCTTGTGAACAGGAATCAGAGCTTAGCGATTAACGCTTTATCGATTCAGGTGCCGATGGAAGCTTTCTTGATGCCGAGTTGGTGGAACAGCTGGGGCTTTCCAAGGAGCAATTGCCGGAAGCCATTGAAGCGACCACTCTGAACGGCAGTAGTCTGGCACGTATCACGCGATGAGGACTGAACCGGTTAAGATGCGGTTGTCGGGAATCATTCTGAGATGATTTCATTCTTCATTCTGCCGTCTTCCCATGTTCCTCTGGTCCTGGATACCCCTGGCTGAAGGAGCACAATCCCACGTTCGATTGGGTGACGGGCAAGGTAACGAGTTGGAGCCTTGATTGTCATGCTAACTGTCTCAAGACTGCCTGCCCCCATTCGGTTCCCA
This sequence comes from Coregonus clupeaformis, assembly GCF_020615455.1. Lineage (NCBI taxonomy): Eukaryota > Metazoa > Chordata > Actinopteri > Salmoniformes > Salmonidae > Coregonus > Coregonus clupeaformis. The sequence continues at coordinate 20,989 of NW_025536533.1, forward strand.
GTCAGGTGATTGAGGCTAAACCCCCCAGATTTGTCCCTGGTTCCCGAGACATATCACCGATTTGGGGGAAGTTTTCAGTAAGCAGAAGGCTCTGTCACTCCCTCCCCACCGACCATTATGATTGTGCCATCAACCTGTTCCCTGGAGCTGTCTACCCCAAGGGGAAGGTTATACAGTATCTCCCGACCTGAACGTGAGGCTTTGGAGACCTACATCAAGGAGTCCCTAGCTGCTGGTCTCGTTCGTCCCTCAGTCATCACCCCTGGGGGGCAGGATTCTTCTTTGTGGGTAAGAAGGGATGGCTCTCTTCGACCTGTATTGATTATCGGGGGTTGAATGACATCACGGTCAAGAACAAGTATCCCCCTGCCCTTGATGAGTTCTGCCTTCGACTTACAGGGTGCTACGGTGTTCACTAAGCTAGACCTACGCAATGCGTATCACATGGTCCGGATCAGAGAGGGGACGAGTGGTTGACGGGTTTCAATACACCGATGGGTCGCTTCGAGTATCAGGTGATGCCGTTTGGACTGACCAATGCTCCAGCGGTATTCCAGAGTATGGTGAAACGACGTCCTGAGAGATATGATCGGTCTCTTTGTGTTTGTTTACCTGGATGACATTCTGATCTTTCTCGAAGGAACCTTCCGACCACGTCCAGCATGTCCGGCAGGTTCTGCAGCGATTGTTGGAGAATCGCCTGTTCGTGAAGGCCGAGAAGTGCGAGTCACGCCACACGACATCCTTTCTCGGGTACATCATCTCCAGGGGAGAGATTAGGATGGACCAGGAGAAGGTTAGAGCGGTTCTGGAATGGGCCCAGCCCGGCACGAGATTGCAGCTCCAGAGATTTTTTGGGGTTTGCAATTTCTACCGCAGATTCATCCGGGATTACAGCCGTGTGGCCGCTCCGTTAACTGCCTTGACTTCCAGTATCAGGACCTTCAAGTGGAATCCGGAGGCGGATCGACGCTTTCTGGATTTGAAGAGGCGATTCTACCAACGCACCGATTCTCTCTCAACCGACACGGCCCGTCAGTTCGCCGTTGAAGTGGACGCGTCTGATGTGGGAGTTGGCGCCATCCTGTCGCAGCGATGCTCCACGGACAGTAAACTCCATCCCTGCGCCTACTACTCGTCGCCTTTCGCCTGCGGAGAGGAATTACGTGTGGGTAACCGGGAGCTTCTCGCGGTGAAACTTGCCTTGGAGGAGTGGCGCCACTGGTTGGAGGGGGGCGGAGCAACCGTTTATTGTCTGGACTGACCACAAGAATCTTGCTTACGTGCAATCGGCTAAACGCCTCAACTCCCGTCAGGCCAGGTGGGGCGTTGTTTTTCGGACGATTCAAGTTTTCCCTGACGTTCCGACCTGGATCTAAGAACGGCAAAGGCGGACGCCTTGTCCTCGGATGTTCTCCAAGACGGAGGGGAGAGTGGGTCCAAGACCGAGACAATTCTCCCCGGAACTGCGTCGTGGGAGCAGTTATGTGGAAGATTGAGGAGGAGGTGCTGGCGGCCCTTCGGACTCAGCCCGGTCCCGGTAACGGTCCACCCGGTCGGTTGTTTGTGCCTGAGTCGGTTCGTCCTGCTGTCCTCAAATGGTCCCACGCCAGCAAGATGGCTTGTCACCCTGGCGTGGCTTGGACAATGGCGTTTCTTCGCAGACGTTTTTGGTGGCCTGCCATGGCCGAGGATACTCGGGGTTTTGTTGCTGCCTGTCCAGTGTGTGCGCAGAATAAGAGTACCAATCGGCCCAGCTCTGGACTACTTCACCCCCTTCCTATTCCCCGGCGACCATGGTCGCATCTGGCCCTGGACTTCGTCACTGGGCTGCCCGCTTCTGAGGGGAACACGGCCGTTCTGACTATCGTGGACAGATTCAGCAAGTTCGCCCACTTTGTGCCAATTGCCAAGCTTCCTCTGCCTCGGAGACGTCCCGAGATCCTGGTTAGGGAGGTTTTCAGGGTCCACGGTTTGCCCAGTGATATCGTTTCCGACCGTGGCCCTCAGTTTACCTCTGCTGTCTGGAAGTCCTTCTGTTTGGCCATTGGAGCTACAGTCAGTCTCACATCTGGTTTTCACCCCCAATCCAATGGTCAGGCGGGAGAGAGCCAACCAGAAGATGGAATCACGCTACAGCTGCCTGGTCTCTTCCAACCCCACCTCCTGGGTCTCTCAGTTGCCTTGGGTTGAGTATGCCCACAATACTCTCCCTACATCTGCCACTGGGATGTCTCCCTTCCAGTGCCTGTATGGCTACCAACCTCCCCTGTTCCCTTCTCAGGAGAAGGAGCTCTCAGTGCCTTCTGTTCAGGCCCATATTCGTGCTGCCACCGGACCTGGCATCGGGCCAGAAAGGCACTCCTTAGAGTTTCGGACCGGTATCAGCTCCAGGCGAATCGTCGCCGGATCCCCGCTCCCACCTATTCCATCGGAGATAGGGTCTGGTTGGCCACACGGGATCTTCCGTTACGGACTGAGTCTAGGAAGTTGTTACCAAGTTCATTGGTCCGTTTGTGGTGGAGAAGGTGATCAATCCGTGGCAGTTCGACTCAAACTCCCGAGGACGCCAGAGTCCATCCCACCCTTTCATGTCTCCTGCCTCAAGCCTGTTTTCCCTCAGTCCTCTGCTGCCTCCTCCGCCTCCCTCCTCCTCCTCCTCGGATGATCGGAGGTGGTCCTGCCTACACGGTGCGCCGCATCATGGATTCCAGACGGCGGGGCCGGGGTTTCCAGTACTCTCGTGGACTGGGAGGGGGTATGGTCCTGAGGAGAGGAGTTGGATTCGCGGCGACAGGTCCTAGATGCTGACCTCATCAGTGACTTCTACCGCCTCCATCCTGGCGCTCCGGGGAGTCCGCCCGGTGGCGTTGGTCGGAGGGGGTACTGTAACGATCCCGGCAGTCTGAGTCGGGTCCTGTCTGGTGACTAGTTTTTCTGTTCGTGATCTCCAGTTTCCCGAGGGTTCGGGAACGCCTCGGGGAGCTCTCTTGATTTCCGCACCTGCATCCCATCAGCAATCTGCACACCTGGTCCTGATCATCACCCTTCTTAGGCTCTGGCCTAACATCCATTCCTGCTCGGATCGGGTGCCATGAACAGTAGGTTTACCAGAGTATCAGTCTTAGAGCCTAGCGTTAGTTTTGTTGTTTTTGCACCTTGTTGGTTTGTTGCTTACTTACCCCGCTTTGTTCCATCTGCAGTCACCCGTCCGGAACCTTCATCCAACCTCTGCCTGGTGGTGGCGGCTGCCGACTCCAGGATGGGATCAACTCACTGCACCCCCAACAACTAATCAACGCCGCCCGCTCTGTTCCCTGGATTATTCAGCATCACTCTTGAACTTGTAAATAAACACTCACCTTCGTTTCAACTTACCTTGTCCTGGTCTGCTTCTGGGTTCTGGCTTAGCAACTCGTGACACCAGGTCTGCCTCAGAATAGATTCTTTGTGTGTTGTTATTATAATCTTCACACCATGTCCGTGACACGGTGGGTCACACGCTGAAGGAATAAAACCTGCCATACCCCAATCTCCACTCTGAGAAAATAAACTCTGTACGGAAATGGCTGTTGATGTTTTCCTTCAGTCCATTTGTCAGGCCTTACAGCTTATACATCTGGCTCCCAGTTGGTCTGTTGGTCTGTTGGTCTGTCTGTCTGTCTGTCTGTCTGTCTGTCTGTCTCTCAATCAGCCCCAACGGCAACACTTTCAGTGGCAATGTGAGGAGGGTTTATTGGAAGTGGTGTTGGTGGGACAGGGTGGTGTGTGGGGCTTTGATCTGGGGTAATGGTGGGCTCAGCAGGGGTAGTGGGGTGTGATATGGTGTTAGGCAGGGATATTCTACAGTAGGGGTAGAGTGGACTGGGGTGGTGGTGTTGGGGTGAGGAGGGTTTATGGGAAGTGTGATGGTGGGGTTGGGTTGTGGTGGGGGGGGTCTCTGGGCTGGGATAGTGTTGGGGGTTGGGTTGTGGTGGGGGGGGCTCTGGGTTGGGATAGTGTTGGGGTTGGGTGGTGGTGGGGGGTCTCTGGGCTGGGATAGTGTTGGGGTTGGGTTGTGGTGTGGGGGTCTCTGGGTTGGGATAGTGTTGGGTTAGGTGGTGGTGGGGTAACAATGAAAAAGAGTGGGACTAAACTGACCACTGGAGAGCTGCTGTTTCAGGTTTCACTGTCGCTAGATAACGCCGTTATCCTCATCTAGCCTGTCCTTTCTTCTCTGCTTCTCTGCTACAGTAGATAGAAGTCCTACTGTCCCTGTGTTGGCTGCTATGTGAAACAGACTACTGTTCTAGGTGGGATATCGTGAACGGAATAGGAACTGGTCTGTCAGGGTTACTGAGAATGTTCTGTGTCATTAGAACCTCTGTAAACCACACCAGGGACAAGACAAGGGCCAATATTCACAAAGCATCTAGGATCATGTCCTCCTGTTTAATATAATCGAATCCATTGTGATCTGAAACTGATCCTAGACCAGTACAGCCAGAACAGTAGATTCACTGTAAAGTGAAAACCACAGCGGAGAAATATCAGGCCGTTTTTGGGGTGGGATTTTCTTTTTTTTTAATCTGAATTTTCTTTTCTTTTTTTATGAATATCGCTAGCTGCAACAGAATACAATCTTAGATACCGTTCTTATGTCTCTGCGTCCAGTATGAAGGAAGTTAGAGGTCGTTTCACAAGCCAATGCTAACTAGTGTTAGCGCAATGACTGGAAGTCATGTTCATCCGACTCTGAGGAAGTAGATAAATGACTTCATTGCCAAAATCTCTAACTATCCCTTTAATATGGAGGAAATGACAGTCATTGGAGATAATTACAGGATTTTTTCTGCATAGAAAATCCTTAGGCGGGCAGTCTAAGTGATAATTGTTGGGATGGAAAAACTGTTTCAGTGTCAACTTAAATGACCAAAACTAGATAGTTCAATACCTTTGTCTGCATGCTTTCTATCTATTTTTAAATAATACCATCTTTGAGAACTAACAATCCAATAAAAGCTAGACAGTCTGGGAGAATCTAAGATTCCCCAAACCGGGCATTCATGGCACATGCCCTTTGATTCCGTTATAATGTTTGAGCAGAAATGCATAGAATTGCGGGAAATTAGTTTTAAACTGCAAAATTGTCTCTTAGCTCCATGCCAAACTGGGTAGAATTTATGGAAATTAACTTAGAAACTGCAAAATGTTCTCTACGCCACATTTTACATTACATTTCGGTCATTTAGCAGACGCTCTTATCCAGAGCGACTTACAGTTAGTGCATACATTATTTTTTTATTTTTCATACTGGCCCCGTGGGAATCGAACCCACAACCCTGGGCGTTGCAAACGCCATGCTCTACCAACTGAGCTACATCCCTGCCGGCCGTTCCTCCCCTACCCTAGACCAGTGTCGCGCCTATGGGTCTCGGTGCGGCCACATGCGACAGAGCCTGGATTCGAACCAGGATCTCTAGTGGCACAGCTAGCACTGCGATGCAGTGCCTTAGACCACTGCTACCACTCGGGAGACTTAAGACGCCACCAAGATACCGTTCCAGCTAATAGACTACGTTAGTTCACACTTCCTCTTCCAATGAACTCTCTCCTTACACTCTTCCATCTCATCTGATATCACAGTTCACACTCTTTGAAAATTCACATCAAAAGTCTTACTCCTGTCAGTGAACCTCTCAGCACATCAAATTAAGAATCTCACAAATACACGTTTATAGGGTGGTTTTGGCAGGTCAGGGAACTGGGGCTGTCTGTGTGGAATGAGAGCTGGGTGTAGTAGGATGGTGTGAGATCTGAGGGTCAATGGGACAGTGTGGGTGAAGAGAGCTGGGTTTAGTAGGAGAGTGTGGGTGAAGAGAGCTGGCTTTAGAAGGACAGTGTGGGTTTAGAAGGACAGTGTTTGTGGAGAGAGCTGGGTTTAGAAGGACAGTGTGGGTGAAGAGAGCTGGCTTTAGAAGGACAGTGTGGGTTTAGAAGGACAGTGTTTGTGGAGAGAGCTGGGTTTAGAAGGACAGTGTGGGTGAAGAGAGCTGGCTTTGGAAGGACAGTGTGGGTGAAGAGAGCTGGTTTAGAAGGACAGTGTGGGTTTAGAAGGACAGTGTGGGTGAAGAGTGAGTAACTGGAGGAAATAATGATGAGAGAGGGAGTGAAGGAGGTGGAATGGAGGGATGAAATGACCAGTAGAGGAGAAAGGAGGGATGAAATGACCAGTAAAGGAGAATGGAGGGATGAAATGACCAGTAAAGGAGAATGGAGGGATGAAATGACCAGTAAAGGAGAATGGAGGGATGAAATGACCAATAGAGAATGGAGGGATGAAATGACCAGTAGAGGAGAATGGAGGGATGAAATGACCAATAGAGAATGAGGGATGAAATGACCAGTAAAGGAGAATGGAGGGATGAAATGACCAATAGAGAATGGAGGGATGAAATGACCAGTAAAGGAGAATGGAGGGATGAAATTACCAGTAAAGGAGAATGGAGGGATGAAATGACCAGTAGAGGAGAATGGAGGGGATGAAATGACCAGTAGAGGAGAATGGAGGGATGAAATGACCAGTAGAGGAGAATGGAGGGATGAAATGACCAGTAGAGAATGGAGGGATGAAATGACCAGTAAAGGAGAATGGAGGGATGAAATGACCAGTAGAGGAGAATGGAGGGATGAAATGACCAGTAGAGGAGAATGGAGGGATGAAATGACCAGTAAAGGAGAATGGAGGGATGAAATGACCAATAGAGGAGAATGGAGGGATATACACTACCGGTCAAAATATTTAGAACACCTACTCATTCAAGGGGTTTTCTTTATTTTTACATTGTAGAATAATAGTGAAGACATCAAAACTATGAAATACCACATATGGAATCATGTAGTAACCAAAAATGTGTTAAACAAATCGAAATATATTTGAGATTTGAGATTTTTCAAATAGCCACCCTTTGATTTGATGACAGCTTTGCACACTCTTGGCATTCTCTCAACCAGCTTCATGATGTAGTCACCTGGAATGCATTTCAATTAACAGGTGTGCCTTCTTAAAAGTTCATTTGTGGAATTTCTTTCCTTCTTAATGCGTTTGAGCCAATCAGGGGGTATACAGAAGATAGCCCTATTTGGTAAAAGACCAAGTCCATATTATGGCAAGAACAGCTCAAATAAGCAAAGAGAAACGACAGTCCATCATTACTTTAAGACTTGAAGGTCAGTCCATACGGAAAATTTAAAGAATTTAGAACGTTTCTTCAAGTGCAGTCGCAAAAACCATCAAGCGCTATGATGAAACTGGCTCTCATGAGGACCACCACAGGAATGAAAGACCCAGAGTTACCACTGCTGAAGAGGATAAGTTCATTAGAGTTACCAGCCTCAGAAATTGCAACCCAAGTAAATGCTTCACAGAGTTCAAGTAACAGACACATCTCAACATTCAGAGGAGACTGTGTGAATCAGGCCTTCATGGTCAAATTGCTGCAAAGAAACCCCTAATAAAGGACACTAATAAGAAGAAGAGACTTGCTTGGGCCAAGAAACACGAGCAATGGACATTAGACCGGTGGAAATGTGTCATTTGGTCTGGAGTACAAATTTGAGATTTTTGGTTCCAACCGCCGTGTCTTTGTGAAACGCATATGTATTTCCTACCATAAAGCACGGAGGAGGAGGTGTTATGGTGTGGGGGTGCTTTGCTGGTGACACTGTCTGTGATTTATTTAGAATTCAAGGCACACTTAACCAGCATGGCTACCACAGCATTCTGCAGCGAAACACCATCCCATCTGGTTTGGGCTTAGTGGGACTATCATTTGTTTTTCAACAGGACAATGACCCAACACACCTCCAGGCTATGTAAGGGCTATTTCACCAAGGAGAGTGATGGAGTGCTGCATCAGATGACCTGGCCTCCACAATCCCCCGACCTCAACCCAATTGAGATGGTTTGGGATGAGTCGGACGGCAGGAAAAGCAGCCAACAAGTGCTAAACATATGTGGGAGCTCCTTCAAGACTGTTGGAAAAGCATTCCAGGTGATGCTGGTTGAGAGAATGTCAAGCGTGTGCAATGCTGTCATCAAGGCAAAGGGTGGCTATTTGAAGAATCTCAAATATAAAATATATTTTGATTTGTATTAACACTTTATTGGTTACTACATGATTCCATATGTGTTGTCATGGTTTTGATGTCTTCACTATTATTCTACAATGTAAAAAATAGTAAAACAATTAAGAAAAACCCTTGAATGAGTAGGTGTTCTTAAACTATTGACCGGTAGTCTAAGTGGAGTGGAAGGATGGATAGAAGGAAAGAGGGGTTGGTTAAAGTGAATACAGACAGATTGAAATGGAGAGCAGGTGCATGTCTGCGTGTGTGTTTGTTGTGACTGTCTGACCCTCTCCTCCCTCAAGGTGACGGGAGAGACCCACCATGTGCAGCTCCCTGAGTCCCAAGCAGCCAATTGGCCCAGGCCTGACGGACATGCAGCAGTACAGCCAATGGCTGGCCAGCCGCCACGAAGCCAGCCTTCTGCCAATGAAGGAAGACCTGGCCCTGTGGCTAACCAGCATGCTGGGTAAGCTCTATATGATGTATAGAATATATACATTAATATATAGATTAATACATATGTGAATATACAGTATGTATGTCTATGGGTCTACTGACCATGAAGGAGGACATTGGCCCAGTGGCTGACCAGCATGCTGGGTAAGGATTGTGGGTTCGATTCCCGCTGGGGACACCCATACCAACACGTATGCACTCGCTGTTGTAAGTCACTTTGGATAAAAGCATCTGCTAAATGGCAGATTATTATTATTATATTATTGACTGCTCTGGAGTGGCCTTGATGTGGCTGGCTGTCATCAACAAATGATCTGTGTACATCTCTCAGTGTAGCAGATGTATAAAAAGCATTGTTCTGAGTCTGGTTCCTCTGAAGGTTTCATTCACTCCAGGGAGTTTTTCCTTCCCACTGTGCTTCCGCTTTGCTCTTTTGTGGTCCAGGCTGGGTTACCGAGGCATGGATGGTCTCTTTGGGGTCCAGGCTGGGTTACCGAGGCATGGATGGTCTCTTTGGGGGTCCAGGCTGGGTTACCGAGGCATGGATGGTCTCTTTGGGGTCCAGGCTGGGTTACCGAGGCATGGATGGTCTCTTTGGGGTCCAGGCTGGGTTACCGAGGCATGGATGGTCTCTTTGGGGTCCAGGCTGGGTTACCGAGGCATGGATGGTCTCTTTGGGGTCCAGGCTGGGTTACCGAGGCATGGATGGTCTCTTTTGGGGACCAGGCTGGGTTACCGAGGCATGGATGGTCTCTTTGGGGTCCAGGCTGGGTTACCGAGGCATGGATGGTCTCTTTGGGGACCAGGCTGGGTTACCGAGGCATGGATGGTCTCTTTGGGGTCCAGGCTGGGTTACCGAGGCATGGATGGTCTCTTTGGGGTCCAGGCTGGGTTACCGAGGCATGGATGGTCTCTTTGGGGTCCAGGCTGGGTTACCGAGGCATGGATGGTCTCTTTGGGGTCCAGGCTGGGTTACCGAGGCATGGTCTCTTTGGGGTCCAGGCTGGGTTACCGAGGCATGGTCTCTTTGGGGTCCAGGCTGGGTTACCGAGGCATGGACTCTTTGGGGTCCAGGCTGGGTTACCGAGGCATGGTCTCTTTGGGGTCCAGGCTGGGTTACCGAGGCATGGTCTCTTTGTGGTCCAGGCTGGGTTAATGAGGCATGGTCTCTTTGTGGTCCAGGCTGGGTTAATGAGGCATGGTCTCTAATAATGATGTGTGTTGTGCTAAGTAAGTAAATGTAAACATGTTTGTAAACATGTTTTTGGGAAAAATTGAAAAAAACACAAGCCAAACCAGTTAGTTGGTCTGCGGGCTGTTTCAGTCATGGGGTTGTGACTGTGACTGAGCCTAGTTCAGGAAGCAATTTGATGTTTGCTGTCTGATTTGCAAAGCCGTCCAAAGCATATCCTGTTCATCCATGGGCACATTGAACAAACAATCATCTAACTGTGTTACTTCCCATTGTGTACACCTTAAACCCAGGTGATGAACTCCGGAGGCCTGTTGTTTGCTTTTAGTTAGTTAGTGTGCAGATACTTTTATAGCCTATTCACCTTCAGCCATTATTCACTATTTCCTTTCATTTGTATGGATTCTCAAGGGACTTGCATTTTCCTGTTGATCTGAAGGTCATTACCAATCAATCGTAAATGAGGCTGGAATTATCTTAGCTCATTGGTCACCATAGCAACACTCACCCGTAGTCTGCGCTCCAGCAGGTATATCTCACTAGTCATCCCCAAAGCCAACACCTCTTTTGGCCGCCATTCCTTCCAGTTCTCTGCTGCCAATGACTGGAACGAACTGCAAAAATCTCTGAAGCTGGAGACTCTTATCTCCCTCACTAACTTTAAGCATCAGTTGTCAGAGCACCTTACCGATCACTGCACCTGTACACAGCCCATCTGAAATTAGCCCGCCCAACTACCTCATCCCTATATTGTTATTTATTTTGCTAATTTGCACCCCAGTATCCCTAATTGCACATCATCTTTTGCACATCTATCATTCCAGTGTTAATACAAAATTGTAACTATTTTGCACTATGGCCTATTTATTGCCTTTCCTCCATAACTTACTACATTCGCACACACTGTATATATATGTTCTGTTTGTATTTTTGACTTTATGTTTTGTTTTACCCCATATGTAACTCTGTGTTGTTGTTTTTATCACACTGCTTTGCTTTATCTTGGCCAGGTCGCAGTTGTAAATGAGAACTAGTTCTCAACTGGCTTACCTGGTTAAATAAAGGTGAAATAAATTAAATGAAATAAAAATGTTAGCTGTATGGATGAATCATGCACCGGCTCAACTCAATGTTGACAATATAGCTATCCAACATTCTTCCACAAAGCACAGCTAGCTAGCTAAGTAAAATTCATAGTCAACACCAAACTTTGGGAAACTGCCACAATGTATAATACATGGAATGGGCATTGCTCATCTATCATTGATGTTAGCTAACATTACTCCACACACTAGTCAATCTGGCTCGCTTAGCAATGTAGCTAGCTAACGTTACAGCTCTTACCTTATGCATTGATTCAGTACGCTCCCTCCTCTGTCAATTACATTTTTCTTCTTGTCATTATAATCCAAATTTGATTAACACAGTGTCAAGGTACTTTCAATGTATTCCGAAAACCTGAAGTCGACATCCAAGTAAAAAGTAGCCAGGGGGTGCGAGTGCACAGGTTAACACCAACATCATTGCTTGCTTGCACAACCTTTTTCACAGTCAAAAGAAAACGCCATGCTTGTTAACTTGGTTAGCTACAGTGGGGAAAAAAAGTATTTAGTCAGCCACCAATTGTGCAAGTTCTCCCACTTAAAAAGATGAGAGAGGCCTGTAATTTTCATCATAGGTAAACGTCAACTATGACAGACAAATTGAGGAAAAAAAATCCAGAAAATCCCATTGTAGGATTTTAATCTCCAGTTTACTCCATATTGGGTTAAATGGGTTTCTGGTTTTTCGCTTCCCTCTGGAAAATCAGCTGTTAATATTAAATAAACGACATTATTTCTGTTGCCATTTGTCATTATTGTGTATTAGGACTTTACTTCTATTGCTGTGTTATGCTGTGTTATATTTTACGCTGCTGCTACTCTCTGTTTATTATCTATGCATAGTCACTTTAATAACTCTACATACATGTACATATTACCTCAATTACCTCGACTAACCGGTGCCCCCCGCACATTGACTCGTGGCACGGTACCCCCTGTATATAGCCTCCTACTGTTATTTTTACTGCTGCTCTTTAATTATTTGGGCTCCCGAGTGGCGCAGCGGTCTAAGGCACTGCATCTCAGTGCTTGAGGTGTCACTACAGACCCCCTGGTTCGATTCCAGGCTGTATCACAACCGGCCGTGATTGGGAGTCCCATAGGGCGGCCGGTGTAGGCCGTCATTGTAAATAAGAATTTGTTCTTAACTGACTTGCCTAGTTAAATAAAGGTAAAATAAATGTGTTACTTTTATTTCGTATTATTTTATATTGTATTTTGTGAATTTTTTATTTGGGGGTGTATTCTTTCTTAAAACTGCATTGTTGGTTAAGGGCTTGTAAGCATTTCACTTGTAAGCATTTCAATTTTATTTGAATTGATTTGATTTGAAGACATGAGACACACAGTTCAAAAATCTCCCCTACTGATCTTGTGTAGGGACAATACAATTATCCTACCTATACTGGCTTACAACACCACAAAGCAATGAATACTTGCATTATTGTTTTCAAGTGAGTACAGCATTCTAGCCTACTCCAGGCTGCAGTGAAAATGTGATTTCAAATAACACTGCAAATGCCCTGTGATTTGAATGTTTCATTAGATTTGGATCAGTAGTGGGTTTACTCTCTACAGTTAATACGGTTTAGGAGGGCACAGCAGCAGGCCAGTCTGGCTGTGTTTTTACTTCTGATGCTGAATGCGCTGTCTGTTGCAGGTCGTCATTCTCCAAAAATCGTCCTGTAATAATGTAGCTATATCTGCTCCCGGCAGGCCCAGTTATTCAGGAAAGCTTAACACACGCTCTGCCTCCTCCTCTCCAATCAGAGCGGCTATTCCTCGCGCACCTAGAACCTAGCGCTTCAATATCAATCAATCAATCAATCAAATGTATTTATTAAGCTCTTTTTACATCAGCAGATGTCACGGAGTGCTATACACAGCATTGCATCACCAACATAGCCTAAATATGTATCATTTAACTTTAAAAATGTATTACCTTTTTATATGTGGCAGAAACACAACCAGTCACAATATTTTAATCTGATTTGGCTACTTCAAAAGTCTCCTATAGGCCTGCGCACGTTCATCCAAAATATAATTCCAGCATCTTCAAAACGGCTTGACTTGAACCAGGTTTCCATCCAACCTTTCTATGTGAGTAAAGAAGCCGTCATGTCAGATAAAACATGTCACCACATCATGGAAAACCATGCAGTTTATTATGCTAACAGATTAAATAGATTATGATGAACTTCACAGGGTGGTGAAAGTGCACGGTGTGGTCCTCTGTAGCTCAGCTGGTAGAGCATGGCGCTTGTAACGCCAAGGTAGTGGGTTCGATCCCCGGGACCACCCATACGTAAAAATGTATGCACGCATGACTGTAAGTCGCTTTGGATAAAAGCGTCTGCTAAATGGCATATTATTATTATTATTATATCCTTGATGCTCCTTTCAATAACTATCAAGGGTCTTATTCTGGTGACATGATGATCGACGGCTGGATGCCATTTGACAAATAAAAATAGTCTTGCACTTTTGTCCATAATCTTCTCATCCTGTAGTAGACTATACCTGCGCTGTATCTGTAATCTGTTGGTTAGAGTGCACATGAGTATATACCAGAGTGGGCACATTCGCTACACCACCACCATGCTTCACCGTAGGGATGGTATTGGCCAGGTGATGAGCGGTGCCTGGTTTCCTCCAGACGTGACGCTTGGCATTCAGGCCAAAGAGTTCAATCTTGGTTTCATCAGACCAGAGAATCTTGTTTCTCATGGTCTGAGAGTCCTTTAGGTGCCTTTTGGCAAACACCAAACAGGCTGTCATAAGCCTTTTACTGAGGAGTGGCTTCCGTCTGGCCACTCTACCATAAAGGCCTGATTGGTGGAGTGCTGTAGAGATGGTTGTTTCTTCTGGAAGGTTCTCCCATCTCCACAGAGGAACTCTGGAGCTCTGTCAGAGTGACCATCGGGTTCTTGGTCACCTCCCTGACCAAGGCCCTTCTCCCCCGATTTCTCAGTTTGGCCGGGCGGCCAGCTCCAGGAAGAGTCTTGGTGGTTCCAAACTTCTTCCATTTAAGAATGATGGAGGCCACTGTGTTCTTGGGGACCTTCAAAGCTGCAGAAATGTTTTGGTTCCCCAGATCTGTGCCTCGACACAATCCTGTCTCTGAGCTCTACGGACAATTCCTTTGACCTCATGGCTTGGTTTTTGCTCTGATATGCACTGTCAACTGTGGGACCTTATATAGACATATGTGTGCCTTTCCAAATCATGTCCAATCAATTGAATTTACCAAAGGTGGACTGCAATCAAGTTGTAGAAACATCTCAAGGATGATCAATGGAAACAGGACGCACCTGAGCTCAACTTCGAGTCTCATAGCAAAGGGTCTGAATACTTATGTAAATACGTTTTTGTTTAATACATTTATTATATATATATATATATATATATATATATATATATATACAGTACCAGTGAAAAGTTTGTACACACCTACTCATTCCATGGCTTTTCTTTATTTTTTACTATTTTCTACATTGTAGTGCTTGCTGGTGACACTGTCTGTGATTTATTTAGAATTCAACGCACACTTAAACCAGTATGGCTACCACAGCATTCTGCAGCGATACGCCATCCCATCTGGTTTGGGCTTAGTGGGACTATCATTTGTTTTTCAACAGGACAATGACCCAAAACACACCTCCAGGCTGTGTAAGGGCTGTTTGACCAAGGAGTGCTGCATCAGATGACCTGGCCTCCACAATCACCGGACCTCAACCCAATTGAGAGATGGTTTGGGATGAGTCGGACCGCAGAGTGAAGGAAATGCAGCCAACAAGTGCTCAGCATATGTGGGAACTCCTTCAAGACTGTTGGAAAAGCATTCCAGGTGAAGCTGGTTGAGAGAATGCCAAGAGTGCGCAAAGCTGTCATCAAGGCAAAGGGTGGCCACTTTAAAGAATCTCAAATATAAAATATATTTTTTTGGTTACTACATGATTCCATATGTGTTATTTCATGGTTTTGATGTCTTCACTATTATTCTACAATGTAGAAAATAGTTTAAAAAAAACTTGAATGAGTAGGTGTGTCCAAACTTTTGACTGGTACTGTATATTATTTAATTTTGTATATTAATATCATACAGTGGACACCTAAGCCTATAGGCCAACACAAGGAAAGTAGACTAAAAAACGATAAGAAATTTGAAAATTTGAAAATTCAAGTCTGATGCTACCTGAGCCATACATTAAATACATTTTATGAGCCCCTACATTAAATACATTTTGTGAGACCAAGCCCAAATAAGACCAAATGATTGTGCGGTATCCAATACATAGCCTATGATATATACCCGAACATTAAGCAAACAGAAAAACATAACAGCCCATAGATGTAGCTATGATTTAAAAAAATATATAAGGTGACCCCTGAAAGCCAGATGGAGATGTGTAAATTAGACATGCATTCAGTCCTTATAAATTAGACATGCATTCAGTCCTTATAAATTAGACATGCATTCAGTCCTTATAAATTAGACATGCATTCAGTCCTTATATTACTGCAGCAAATGTAGGGACCACAATGGAAATAAATCCCTGACTTTATTTTGCAATCCCGGTCACTTTTTTATTATTATTTGTGTATATGTATTTTATTACTGAAAAATAAGATCAATCAATCCAAACTGTGCAGAGGCAATTTGATGAATGGAAAGAGACATCTGTTACAAAACACCAAACAGTTTAATGACATTCAGAGGTTGTCAAGCCAAACCTTCGATACTGGGTAAGACTACATGGTGGGGTGGGATTGTATTTCCTGTTTGTCCAGATCGACATAGTCTATTTACTATGGTGTTGAAAACGCAAACCATGTCGGTATGTTTTGTTTATTGGTTGTGTGGTGCGTTGACACAGAAACCTGTTGGTGGAAAATGTGTTGCATATATTTTATATCATTATTAATATGGCATCAAAATGTTGAAAATCAGATTTCCCCCCCCCCTAGCTGACCACTGCCTGCAACTGGCTCTGACTGTGAAGTAATGAAACAGGCAAGGAGACTGAACTCCTCTGTGGTGGTCGATGGAATCATCAACCTTCTGGGCTCGTAGCCCTGCATGGTATCGACTGGGCCACAAAAGAAAAGTAGATATCCACATTTATAAACACAGGGTGGCTACAGCTGTTGTTATTTATGTTGAGTTAATTCTATGAGGGGGGTGTTGAATATATTTTACAGTACAAGGGGAGGGTCATGGTATAATATTTTTAACGTTGGGGGGTGCATTGTATTTGTATGACACCATAAGCTGGCCCCCCCCATTATATTATATCCATATGAGTGACTGTATCCAACACACCACCACCTGTTGTTATGTTGGGCACCTACTGACCAAAAAAAAGATGTTCTGAAATATATGTGTATTGCTAAAATAAAGGTTTAAGGAAATACAGGCAGGCGCCACATTACTACACGACAAAACAGTTAATAATAATAATAATAATATGCCATTTAGCAGACACTTTTATCCAAAGCGACTTACAGTCATGCGTGCATACATTTTTGTGTATGGGGTGGTCCCGGGATCGAACCCACTACCTTGGCGTTACAAGCGCTGTGCTCTACCAGCTGAGCTACAGAGGACCACAGTTCACTCAATCAAGCCTGATGGTCTTGAAAGTATAACAAGCAAAGCTTGCTGTCATGTAATAAGGGAAGAAAAAGAAAAGTTTTAAAAGGTAGTGGGATTGGGATAATGTCTTAGTGTGGTGGGGTGAAGAATCCAATACTTTAACTTGTATGTAGTGCAAATCACATTATTGTGGAAGCACCTCCTCTGAAAAGTATGAATTAGGTTGTTTGAGAAGGTTTGAATCCTAAGCACTCCTACACGTTGATTGAAGTACAATAGGCCAACATAGGTCAAAGTAAGCTAAAGCTGTGTGCTGGAAAACCTTGGTAGAGCATGAGTGGAGTAGGCATTGTTGTGCTCGTGTGAATTTCCTTTCTTTTTCGTGTGAATTTCCTTTATTTTTCATGTGAATTTCCTTTATTTTTCATGTGAATTTCCTTTCTTTTTCATGTGAATTTCCTTTCTTTTTCATGTGAATTTCCTTTATTTTTCATGTGAATTTCCTTTCTTTTTCATGTGCATTTCCTTTCTTCTTGTTCCTTCTTGTTTCAGTCCTTTGTCTATATAACTGTAGATATGTTTGAAAAGGGCATGTAATATATGAACATGTCAGATTTGCTTTGGACTTAGCAGTTCTCTGATGAGAGAGAGGGAGGATTATAACACTTTATAATAAGCATGCTTTATAAGCCAGGTATATGTCATTAGTAAGTAATTAACTAAATATTAACAAAATGATTTATAAATGTTAGTAAATGATTAGTACATTATTAGTAAATATATTGATTTGTGAACGTTTAACTAATAGTAGTTACTAATAATGTACTAATCTTTTAGAAACATTTATAAATAATTTGTTAAAAGTGTATTTATTTCATAATGATTTTTATGGTTTATAAAGAATAGTTATTATAAAGTGTTATCGTCCCCTCCCTTCTCTGGTCTGCATGAGAATAAGGCAGGAATAAAGGGTATTTCCCAAGTTCTCTCTCTCTCTCTCTCTCTCTCTCTCTCTCTCTCTCTCTCTCTCTCTCTCTCTCTCTCTCTCCCCATCCATCCTCTGGGATCAATTACAACATTTGGAACTCATTAAAACCCCTGAACCCCTCTCCTTCTCCTCCAGCCCCCTCCTCCTCCCTCTACCAAACCTTAACCCTAAACCCCCTCCTTCTCCTCCAGCCCCCTCCGCCTCCCTCTACCAAAAGAAAAGAGATGAAGACAGAAATCCCCCTGGTTTCTTTTCCACAGTTAGACACCCCCCTGCCACCTCCTATTGCTGTCGGAATGATCTAACTGAGAAAGAATGGTCGTCTGGATGCCAGTCAACTAGAAATACCACATGTTGATCACTGTGTGTGTGTGTGTGTGTGTGTGTGTGCGTGCGTGCGAGCGTGCGTGCGTGTGTGACCTCTGGAGAGTGTGTGTGGGAGCTGAAGCATCACTGTGCAGAATCAGAGGGCCCTTGGCCTGAATCAGTCTGACTGTGTCATGTTATGCAGCATGCTAGCTCTGTGGGCTGTTCATATGGCCTAACTATCATCTGACTGTATGTTACGAGCATGCTGGCTCTGTGGGCTGTTCATATGGCCTAACTATCAGTCTGACTGTGTCATGTTACGCAGCATGCTAGCTCTGTGGGCTGTTCATATGACCTAACTATCAGTCTGACTGTGTCATGTTACGCAGCATGCTAGCTCTGTGGGCTGTTCATATGGCCTAACTATCAGTCTGACTGTGTCATGTTACGCGGCATGCTAGCTCTGTGGGCTGTTCATATGACCTAACTATCAGTCTGACTGTGTCATGTTACGCAGCATGCTAGCTCTGTGGGCTGTTCATATGGCCTAACTATCAGTCTGACTGTGTCATGTTACGTGGCATGCTAGCTCTGTGGGCTGTTCATATGACCTAACTATCAGTCTGACTGTGTCATGTTACGCAGCATGCTAGCTCTGTGGGCTGTTCATATTGGCCTAACATCAGTCTGACTGTGTCATGTTACGTGGCATGCTAGCTCTGTGGGCTGTTCATATTGCCTAACTATCAGTCTGACTGTGTCATGTTACGTGGCATGCTAGCTCTGTGGGCTGTTCATATGGCCTAACTATCAGTCTGACCTTGTCATGTTACGCGGCATGCTAGCTCTGTGGGCTTTCAGTGTGTTTTCAGTCACACTTGCTTTAGGAACTGTAGGCTACTGTCATCCTACATTTCTTCACCATTATCTGATAGGCAGAACCTTCACCAACATGGCATACTTGGACACTTAATTATCTCCCTGGCTTAAGGATTTTAGTCATTTGTAGACACAGTCTCATCATAGTGGCTTTTTGTGGTAGCATGATTATCTGTTTTATCTGACTGACTTTTCGTTTCATGTGAAGTCATGGTGAACGATCCCAGCTAGCGCATAACGTTCTCAGAACCATATGTTTCTTAGAGCTCGGTGAGAGTGTGGTTGTCCTGTGTTTATTTTGTATACAACCTTCCCACAACTTTCTGGGAATGGTGCAGGATAGTTGCTTGGCTTTGGAACATTCTCAGCGCATTTAAGGTACTTACATTTACATTTTACATTTCAGTCATTTAGCAGACGCTCTTATCCAGAGCGACTTACTGTTAGTGAGTAAATACATTTTCATACTTGACAAAAAAACATTATTTTCTTGGTATTTCATTACATTAACAGACCATTTTTGATATTGGGAATGTTCTCAAACAGTTCAGAGGCCATTTAGAAACAACATTCTTCTGTGGGAATTTCTGTACTTCAGCATAACTTCAGCATAACGTTTCCTACAGGTTACCTCATAGTTCTACACATGTTCTCAAATTGTTCCGAGAACGTTAAAGACCCAATGCAGCTGTTTTTATCTCAATATCAAATCATTTCTGGGTAACAATTAAGTACCTTATTGTGATTGTTTTCAATCAAAATTAACAAAAATAACTTCTTAGCAATTTCTTAATTGGCAGAGAGGTTTGGAACTCGCTTTCTTATTTCTTATTGGTCTAGTCCCGTGTAGCTCAGTTGGTAGAGCATGGCGTTTGCAACGCCAGGGTTGTGGGTTCGATTCCCACGGGGGACCAGTGTGAAAAAAAATTAAATATTTTTTAATGTATGCACTCACTAACTGTAAGTCGCTCTGGATAAGAGCGTCTGCTAAATGACTAAAAATGTCTATTAACTGATAGGGTGATTGTCATGATTTAACTGGATTTGAACCCAAATGCAGACAACTACACCGAGCCAGAGAAGGTTTAACAGGTTTATTTACAAAGTTCAATTTGTCCAGGTTTCCAATAATAGGGGAAGAGCAAGTCCAGGTTTACAGGGAGGGTAACAGATCCAGGTTCAGAGCAGGTGTGGTACCGTAATGTCCTAGTGTCCGTGGTGAGTCCAAAAGGGAGGTCCGTAGTGGAAAGCAGGATGGTGGTGGCAGGAGTGAAGGGAGGCAGGAGTCAGGTTCCAATAATATGGTCGTCTTGACTATGATCTGACGATGAGTGGCAAGTTTGACCGGGTCTTTAAGGCTGAGGTGATTATGGTGAATGAGCTGCAGCTGGAACCCTGACTCCCGCATACCAGACTTCACTCCTGCAATCAAGGACAGACAGAGGGGGAGGGGAAGAGCAGAGAGAGAGCTACCTAGCAGCAGTAGGCCTAACAGTACCCCTCTACGGACGCCACCTGGCGGCCGACAGGGTTTATCGGGATGTAACCTATGAAATTCACGGACCAGAGCAGGATCCACAATGAAGCTCCTGGGCACCCAGGAACGTTCCTCATGACCATAACCCTCCCAATCCACCAGGTACTGGAAACCACGACCCCGGCGGCGAACATCCAGAAGTCGCCGGACAGTGTAGACAGGACCCCCACCCACGATTCTGGGCGGAGGAGGGGGACGAGAGGGCGGGCACAGAGGGCTAACCGACAGGTTAATCTGGGAAACATGAAAAGTGGAATGAACCCGTAGGGAGGCAGGGAAGCTGTAGCTTCAACCGCGCAGGGGTTAACAATAGACAGTATCTTGAACGGTCCTATAAAACGCGGCGCCATCTTCTTAGACTCCACTTTCAATGGAAGATCACGTGACTTAAGCCATACCCTCTTGACCAGGAGAGTAAACCCCGGGAGCCTGGGACCGGTGACGGTTGGCTTGCCTCTGCATGTACGACGGCTCGGGACAGAGCTACCCTGGCCTTCCTCCAGACCTTGAAGCAGCGGCGCATGTGGGACTGCACCGAGGTACCGTCAGTTCCCTCTCTTGAGAAGGGAACAGGGAGGTTGATAACCCAGAGCACACAGAAAGGGAGACAAACCAGAGGAAGCGTTAGTCAAGGTGTTATGAGCATATTCCACCCAGGGGAGCATGGAGCTCCATGACCCAGGGTTAGACCCTGTGACACAGCCGGAGAGCGGTCTCCATCTCCTGGTTCGGCTCTCTCGGCTTGCCCGTTGGTCTGGGGGTGATATCCAGAGGACAGGCTGGATGTGATGCCCAAAGCTTTACAGAAAGCTTTCCATACCTGGGAGACAAACTGGGGACCCCTGTCAGAGACAATATCAGTGGGTAGACCATGAGAGCGGAACACATGTTCAACCGAAAATATCAGCCGTCTCTCTGGCAGTGGGCAGTTTAGGTAGGGCCAAAAAATGAGCGAACTTAGAAAAACGATCAATCACAGTAAGAATGACAGTCTTTGCAGACGAGGGGGAAGTCCAGTGACAAAATCCATAGCAATGTGCGACCAGGGCCGGCTGGGTATTGGCAGAGGTCGAGATGACCAGCGCTGGCCTGGGTGGAGTTCTTACTTCGTGGCACATACCGTACAAGCAGCAATGAAGGCTCGAGTGTCCGCTCCATCCTGGGCCACCAGAACTTCCGTCGCACAAAGTCAAGGGTCCGCGTAACTCCAGGGTGACAGGTAAGGGGAGACGAGTGAGCCCACTGAAGTACCTGGGAGCGAGCTAGACTCAGGGACAAACAACCGGTTAGGAGGACCCTCCCAGGGTCAGCTTGATGATGTTGAGCCTGTCTAACAATCCCTTGATGTCACATGTGGGTCAGGGTTACTACCAGTATCAACAGCCGAATGAACACGAGACAGGGCGTCAGGCTTGACGTTGCGTTACCCAGGACGGTAAGACAGAGAAAAATTGAATCTCCCAACAAATAGTGCCCACCTGGCTTGACGGGGGTTGAGCTGCTCGCTGACTGGATGTATGCCAGATTTTTATGATCCGTCCAAATGATGAAGGGTTGTTCCGCCCTCCCAACCAATGCCGCCACTCCTCGAGAGCCAGCTTAACGGCGAGCAGTTCACGATTGCCAACATCATAATTCCTCTCTCTGCCTGAGAAAGTTTCTGTGAAAGAAAAGCACAGGGATGCAGTTTGTTATCTTCAGGAGAACGTTGCAGACAACACCGCACCTACCCCAGTGTCGGATGCATCCACCTCCACGACAAACTGGCGGTCGGGGTCCGGCTGCATCAGAATGGGAGCCGAGGCAAAGCGATGTTTCAGTTCTTCGAACGCTGATTCGGCCCCTTCATTTCAAGCGAACGGTAGTGAGATGGAGGTGAGAGCGGTGAGTGGCGCCGCAATGCGGCTGTAGTCCTTGATGAACCTCCTGTAGAAGTTCGCAAACCCCAGGAATCGTTGAAGTTGTTTGCGGGTGGAGGGGGCTGGCCAGTCAGTGACAGCAGAGATCTTAGCTGGGTCCATCCGCAACTCCCCTGAGCTATTATGTAACCCAAAAAAGAGGTCTCAGACACATGAAATTCACATTTCTCCATCTTCACAAACAGTTTGTTCTCCAACAACCTTTGCAACACCTGGCGCACATGCAGTTCATGTTCCTGGGAGGACTCTGAGAAAATCAGGATATCATCCAGATAGACAAAAACAAACCCGATTCAACATGTCCCGAAGGACATCATTGACTAGTGCCTGAAAAACAGCAGGGGCATTGGACAACCCAAAAGGCATAACCAGATACTCAAAATGTCCCAAGGGTGTGTTGAAGGCAGTCTTCCATTCATCACCTTTACGAATGCGCACCAGGTGATACGCATTTCGTAGATCCAGTTTGGTAAAGATAGTTGCACCATGAAGGAGGGGAAAAGCAGAATTAATTAAAGGCAGAGAATATTTGTTCTTAATGGTGATGTTGTTAAGTCCACGGAAATCAATACAGGGTCTGAGGGTCTTATCCTTCTTCCCAACAAAAAATAATCCCGTTCCTACAGGTGACGAGGAAGGACGAATAAACCTGCCGCCAAGGAGTCCCGAATGTAGTTCTCCATAGCCTCCGTCTCCGGGCGGAGAGATTGTACAGGCGACTGCTGGGGGAGAGGGGCTCCTGGCTGGAGGTCAATGGCGCAGTCGTAAGGCCGGTGAGGAGGGAAGAGAAGTAGCTCTGTGTTTGCAGAAAACGGATGCCAGGTCATGTCACCAGGCAGGACAAAACTCCATCCCACCAAAACAGGCTGAAGTTTCAGGGCATTATCATCATTTTCACAGTATTATTCCAACCTCATAGTGTGGAAATATATATAAAACGTTTGACTGCACTGGGCCTTTACGAAAACTTTCCATAAAAACCACAAGAAACCCTTTTTTAATATATTTGTTGTGTATGCTATTGCCCACCATGGTTGACCAGGCTCTATCTGAACTACAGTCATTGTATTACAGAAACACTTTCTTGACCTGAAATTAATATTGAATACAGGTAAAACTAAGTATATGTTGTTCTCTACAGCACAAACATTTACATTTACGTCATTTTAGCAGACGCTCTTATCCAGAGCAACTTACAGTTAGTGAGTGCATACATTATTTTTTTAAATATTTTTTTTTCATACTGGCTCCCCTGTGGGAATCGAACCCACAACCCCTGGCTTTGCAAACGCCGTGCTCTACCAACTGAGCTACATCCCTCTGCCGGCCGTTCCCTCCCCTACCCTGGACGACGCTGGGCCAATTGTGCGCCGTCACCTGGGTCTCCCGGTCGAGGCTGATGATTTAAGCATGTGTACTTTGGACGGTGTCCGTATTGATCGTGTCCCTGCTTACAAATATCTGGACGTCTGGATAGATGAAAAGCTGTCTTTTAAAAAAATACATATTGACGAGTTAGTTAAGAAGCTGAGAATAAAAATGGGCTTCTTCTATGGAAATAAATCCTGCCTAGTAGTAAGCAGATTATTCAGTCGACATCCTATCGGTCCGAGACTATGGCGACATCACCTATATGAACGCATCTGTTATTTCATTAAAGCCGTTAGATGCAGTTTATCATATCGCACCGCGCTTTATTACGGTTTTAGCACTCGTCGCTGCGTTCTCTACCAGGAAGTCGGTTGGCCCTCCTTGATGTCACGTAGGTCGATAAATTGCTATATTTTCATTTTACAAAAAGTCCCGCTGTACGTAACATCATTACTAAACTTTAGACATATGAGTTACCATACAGTGGGGAAAAAAAGTATTTAGTCAGCCACCAATTGTGCAAGTTCCCCCACTTAAAAAGATGAGAGAGGCCTGTAATTTTCATCATAGGTACACGTCAACTATGACAGACAAAATGAGATTTTTTTTCTCCAAAAAATCACATTGTAGGATCTTTAATGAATTTATCTGCAAATTATGGTGGAAAACAAGTATATGGTCAATAACAAAAGTTTCTCAATACTTTGTTATATACCCTTTGTTGGCAATGACACAGGTCAAACGTTTTCTGTAAGTCTTCACAAGGTTTTCACACACTGTTGCTGGTATTTTGGCCCATTCCTCCATGCAGATCTCCTCTAGAGCAGTGATGTTTTGGGGCTGTCGCTGGGCAACACGGACTTTCAACTCCCTCCAAAGATTTTCTATGGGGTTGAGATCTGGAGACTGGCTAGGCCACTCTAGGACCTTGAAATGCTTCTTACGAAGCCACTACTTCGTTGCCGGGCGGTGTGTTTGGGATCATTGCCATGCTGAAAGACCCAGCCACGTTTCATCTTCAATGCCCTTGCTGATGGAAGGAGGTTTTCACTCAAAATCTCACGATACATGGCCCCATTCATTCTTTCCTTTACACGGATCAGTCGTCCTGGTCCCTTTGCAGAAAAACAGCCCCAAAGCATGATGTTTCCACTCCCATGCTTCACAGTAGGTATGGTGTTCTTTGGATGCAACTCAGCATTCTTTGTCCTCCAAACACGACGAGTTGAGTTTTTACCAAAAAGTTATATTTTGGTTTCATCTGACTATATGACATTCTCCCAATCCTCTTCTGGATCATCCAAATGCACATGTACTGGCTTAAGCAGGGGGACACGTCTGGCACTGCAGGATTTGGAGTCCCTGGCGGCGTAGTGTGTTACTGATGGTAGACTTTGGTCCCAGCTCTCTGCAGGTCATTCACTAGGGTCCCCCGTGTGGTTCTGGGATTTTTGCTCACCGTTCTTGTGATCATTTTGACCCCACGGGGTGAGATCTTGCGTGGAGCCCCAGATCGAGGGAGATTATCAGTGGTCTTGTATGTCTTCCATTTCCTAATAATTGCTCCCACAGTTGATTTCTTCAAACCAAGCTGCTTACCTATTGCAGATTCAGTCTTCCCAGCCTGGTGCAGGTCTACAACTTTGTTTCTGGTGTCCTTTGACAGCTCTTTGGTCTTGGCCATAGTGGAGTTTGGAGTGTGACTGTTTGAGGTTGTGGACAAGTGTCTTTTATACTGATAACAAGTTCAAACAGGTGCCATTAATACAGGTAACGAGTGGAGGACAGAGGAGCCTCTTAAAGAAGAAGTTACAGGTCTGTGAGAGCCAGAAATCTTGCTTGTTTGTAGGTGACCAAATACTTATTTTCCACCATAATTTGCAAATAAATTCATTAAAAATCCTACAATGTGATTTTCTGGATTTTTTTTTCTCATTTTGTCTGTCATAGTTGACGTGTACCTATGATGAAAATTACAGGCCTCTCATCTTTTTTAAGTGGGAGAACTTGCACAATTGGTGGCTGACTAAATAATTTTTTTCCCCACTGTATAATATTATATAGAATATTACAAGTGACTTGACTCTTGAGACTGGCCTAGTTTGTGGAAAGGTTTTTGTTCTATACTGATCTCTAAAGTTTTTCTGTTTCAGGTTCCATGGAGAGGGAGGGGCTTCCCACTGTAATGGCTGCCCATCCTGCATGCTTTCTCTGAAGTGTTGGGCTCCACTATCACAGGAGTGTATTAACTACTGAGGGTGGTTGTATTGCTTCCTGTGTCAATCCCCTGATCAACAGTGATTCAGATTCTGTTCTATTTTTCTCCTCAGCCCTCTAATAAACGGACCCTGACCCTACAGCACTATGACCCTGACCTATGACCCTGACCCTACAGCACTATGACCCTGACCCTACAGCACTATGACCCTGACCCTACAGCACTATGACCCTGACCCTACAGCACTATGACCCTGACCCTACAGCACTATGACCCTGACCCTACAGCACTATGACCCGGACCCTGACCCTACAGCACTATGACCCTGACCCTACAGCACTATGACCCTGACCCTACAGCACTATGACCCTGACCTATGACCCTGACCCTACAGCACTATGACCCTGACCCTACAGCACTATGACCCTGACCTATGACCCTGACCCTACAGCACTATGACCCTGACCTCAGTCTTCCCAGTCTTCCCAGCCTGGTGCAGGTCTACAATTTTGTTTCTGGTGTCCTTTGACAGCTCTTTGGTCGTGGCCATAGTGGAGTTTGGAGTGTGACTGTTTGAGGTTGTGGACAGGTGTCTTTTATACTGATAACAAGTTCAAACAGGTGCCATTAATACAGGTAACGAGTGGAGGACAGAGGAGCCTCTTAAAGAAGAAGTTACAGGTCTGTGAGAGCCAGAAATCTTGCTTGTTTGTAGGTGACAAATACTTATTTTCCACCATAATTTGCAAATAAATTCATAAAATCCTACAATGTGATTTTCTGGAGAAAAAAATCTAAATTTGTCTGTCATAGTTGACGTGTACCTATGATGAAAATTACAGGCCTCTCTCATCTTTTTAAGTGGGAGAACTTGCACAATTGGTGGCTGACTAAATACTTTTTTCCCCCACTGTACCTCTGGAAATTCCTTTGGTCTCTACTGAGTAAATCAGCTTTTAGTTTTTTTTGCACCTTATTTGTGGAACAAATGTTTTGGTGCCTCTAGGCCAATTCAGAAAGCTGATTGAGGACTTTTTTTTTGATGAATGAGTTTGTTTTTTATGACTGTGTTTTTCTTTCTGCTTGCATTTTGTATTTTTATTTTGATGTGTGTATTTTCTGTTATTTATGTAATTCAGGGCTCATCTGTAAAAGAGACCTTGGTCTCAGTATGAATCCCTGATCAAATAAAGGTTACATAAATAAAATAAACATTTTCAGAGAATGTTCTAAGAATGTTATTTAAAGACATACATTCCGTTCTCAGAACGCGAAGAAAACATTCCATAAAAACCACAAGAAAAGGTTTGTAATGATAAGAGAACGTTCTAAGAATGTTATTTAAAAACATATACGTTCCGTTCTCAGCGTCAACAAAACTCTCTATATCCTCTATCTTGTTCAGTGTGTTCAGGTGTGATGGCCACGCTCACTAATTGGTCACACCTGATCTTAATGTTTGTTAATGCTAACATCTTTGTTAGTTGCAAAGAAAAAGCCATATCTCAGACTGGCCAATAAAAATAAAAGATTAAGATGGGCAGTCTGAGATTTGGCTTTTTCTTTGCAACTCTGCCTAGAAGGTCAGCATCCCGGAGTCGCCTCTTCACTGTTGACGTTGAGACTGGTGTTTTGCGGGTACTATTTAATGAAGCTGCCAGTTGAGGACCTGTGAGGCGCCTGTTTCTCAAACTAGACACTGTAATGTATTTGTCCTCTTGCTCAGTTGTGCACCGGGGCCTCCCACTCCTCTTTCTATTTTGGTTAGAGACAGTTTGCGCTGTTCTGTGAAGGGAGTAGTACACAGCATTGTACGAGATCTTCAGTTTCTTGGCAATTTATCGTATGGAATAGCCTTCATTTCTCAGAACAAGAAGACACTGACGAGTTTCAGAAGAAAGTGATTTGTTTCTGGCCATTTTGAGCCTGTAATCAACCCACAATTGCTGATGCTCCAGATACTCAACTAGTCTCAAGAAGGCCAGTTTTATTGCTTCTTTAATCAGCACAACAGTTTTCAGCTGTGCTAACATAATTGCAAAAAGGTTTTCTAATGATCAATTAGCCTTATAAAATGCTAAACTTGGATTAGCAAACCCAACGTGCCATTGGAACACAGGACTGATGGTTGCTGATAATGGGCCTCTGTACGCCTATGTAGATATTCCATTAAAAATCAGCCGTTTCCAGCTACAATAGCCATTTACAACATTAACAATGTCTACACTGTATTTCTGATCAATTTGATGTTATTTTAATGGACAAAAAAATTGCTTTTCTTTCGAAAACAAGGACATTTCTAAGTGACCCCAAACTTTTGAACGGTAGTGTATGTATACACATTGTTATAAGACTAGAGTTATGGTCCAACCTTAATATATATATATATATATATATATATATATACACACACTGTTTTAACGGTTCTTCTTCCATCTCCTCTCCCCCCCAGGTCTGGAGATCACAGCAGAGAGCTTCATGGAGCGTTTGGACAATGGCTTCCTGCTGTGCCAGCTGGCTGAGACGCTACAGGAGAAGTTCAAGCAGAATCAGACACAGAACCGTGGAGAACTTCCTCTTGGCAATGGAAAGGTACCGAGAAACCTTTTCACACTATCATGCTGGCCCGAATAGTAAACCAGAACCAATGCCGAGGTGGCTGGTCCTTGCCTGGTCCCGGAAACGGCAAGGCTTTTGGGGAAACCTACACTGTAGCGAGCAAATACAAAGGCAGGGATCTGGTCTGATCTAGGTTCTGTGTTCAAAAAAGTGTCTCACAGTAAAAGTGCTGATGTAGGATTATCAGTTTTTGCCTTTTAAATCATAATGAATAGCATTATATGGACAAGGGGAACCTTATCCTAGATCAGTACTCAGTACCCTGAGACGCTTTTTTGAATACGAGCCCTGATCTGTTTGTGCCATATAGCCAACTCCTGTGGTTGGTTGGTTGGTTGGTTGGTTGGTTGGCATGCCAATGACCATAAAAAGTGGCAAGACAGCACAAACAGATCTGGGACCAGGCTAAGAATCATAGTGGTGGAAACCAGACTGATTTTGTTGAAGGCTAGGTTGCCCCATGCAGTGCTAATCATTATTTAAAAAAACAGTAAAAATTGCTAACAAATACCTTCTGGTATAGTTTGGGGAATTTGTTGTTTTTGTTGAACCTTGAATTCAGTGCTTCTATACCACTGCAAGAACTCATGGACTAACCGCCACCTTGGGAATTCTGACTTAGAATATAATTCTTAAAATAGAATACTTAGACTCAGAGTATTAAGAATGCCAAAAGAATCCAACCCGAACACGTAATTTGGTGGTTGAACACCCCTCGCAGATCTTCAGATTAACAATCAGGAATATTGCTTTGGAGGTGAAGTTTCTAGAATACACCAGGATAGTGTTCACGTTTAGCCAATCTATGATCACACAGGAATCTGAAACTTAGACATAATATTAGTCTGTGGCTAGAGAGATTATTTGACCATTTTAAATATTTTTTTATTTCACATGTTAAACAAACTGGAGTATCAGTATTGATAGCTGAACTGCAATCAGTTCTTATGCCAGATGAAAGTCACTTCGCTAACCTTCACATAAGAGACCAGTAGTCCTCCAGCAACTGATACTTCATGACCCCATAGGACAGTTTTAGTGTTTAGTGAGTCTTCGCAAAAATGTCTCTTTTAAGGGTATTTTGAGTAAGTCTGTCTCTGCTAGATCTTTGGTATATCAAGCCATGGCTCTACATAGCTATTGGTACAAGCTGTCCCCATTCTGGGGCCTCATATCTGAGTAGAGGTCACATGCGGGAAGTTGGAGTGTATGGGAAGGTACCGTATAGCTTGTTAAACTGCATGGGAAGGTACCGTATAGCTTGTTAAACTGTATGGGAAGGTACCGTATAGCTTGTTAAACTGCATGGGAAGGTACCGTATAGCTTGTTAAACTGTATGGGAAGGTACCGTATAGCTTGTTAAACTGCATGGGAAGGTACCGTATAGCTTGTTAAACTGTATGGGAAGGTACCGTATAGCTTGTTAAACAGTATGGGAAGGTACCGTATAGCTTGTTAAACAGTATGGGAAGGTACCGTATAGCTTGTTAAACTGCATGGGAAGGTACCATTGTAGCTGTAAAACTGTATGGGAAGGTACCGTATAGCTTGTTAAACTGTATGGGAAGGTACCGTATAGCTTGTTAAACTGTATGGGAAGGTACCGTATAGCTTGTTAAACTGTATGGGAAGGTACCGTATAGCTTGTTAAACTGTATGGGAAGGTACCGTATAGCTTGTTAAACTGTATGGGGAAGGTACCGTATAGCTTGTTAAACTGTATGGGAAGGTACCGTATAGCTTGTAAAACTGTATGGGAAGGTACCGTATAGCTTGTTAAACTGTATGGGAAGGTACCGTATAGCTTGTTAAACTGTATGGGAAGGTACCGTATAGCTTGTTAAACTGTATGGGAAGGTACCGTATAGCTTGTAAAACTCTGACCGTGCTTTTTTATATTATGACAGAAACGGGTTAACTTTGTTAGAATCCTTGACGGGAAATACACCAAGCGCGAAGTTTACGTTGTTCGTTTTTAAATAGCGTTTAGCTTGTTTCGGCCGTGAGCCCCAACTCTAAAGTTTCCCTGTAAAGTAACGTTTTAATGCGTCACTAACTAGCTGTAGATGTGGTGGAGTCTTGAGGGCATACAGCTTAAAAGTCAATGACAAGACCATTTTAAATATGAAACTATTTGTTGAGAGATATATGTGTGGTAATGACTTGTAATGCTTTCACTGTCTGAGGGCTATTGCTGTTGAGTTATAACACAGGTCCCGAGCATTACATTGTGATCATTTTACTTCAATGGGCTCTTTGTTTTGCTTCTTGATCTTCTCAAGCGAGTTGCTGCTCAGACCTGGGTTCAAATAGTATTTGAAATCATTTGGAATCATTTATCTGGGCTTGATTGAGCTTGCCTGGTGCAATGGAACCAATAGAATAGAGGTTGCCCATCCGGCACTCCAGGCAGACTAAAGCAAACGCGCAAAGTATTCGAATGATTTAAAATAGTATTTGAACAGAGGTCTGAGGCATTACAGAGCTGATAATGATGGGTATCCTGATGCTGGTGTGAGAAGAGCAGCTAGCAGCACAGATGTGTGGAAATACTTCAGGTCAATGGCTGTAGGGAGGCCCCTTCTGAATATAGAGGAGTCTATTGATCTAGGAGCGAGAGAGAGAGAGAGAGGGAGGGAGAGACAGAGGAGGGAGAGAGAGAGAGGCTATGTGCACACTGCCCACAAACTGAGGTGGAAACTGAGCTGCACCTCCTAACTTCCTGCCAAATGTATGACCATATTAGAGATACATATTTCCCTCAGATTACACAGATCCACAAAGAATTTGAAAACAAATCCAATTTGGATAAACTCCCATATCTATTGGGTGAAATGCCATAGTGTGCCATCACAGCAGCAAGATTTGTGACCTGTTGCCACAAGAAAAGGGAAACCAGTGAAGAACAAACACCATTGTAAATACTACCTATATTTATGTTTATTTATGTACTTTAACTATTTGCACATCATTATAACACTGGGGGAGGGAGAGAGGGAGAGAGAGTGGGGTGGAGAGAGGGAGAGAGAAGGGGGTGGAGAGAGGGAGAGAGAAGGGGGGGTGGAGAGAGGGAGAGAGAAGGGGGTGAGAGGAGAGGGAGAGTGAAGGGGGGTGAGAGAGGGAGAGAAGGGGGCAGAGGGAGAGAAGGGGGGGAGAGAGGGAAAGAGAAGGGGGTGGAGAGAGGGAAAGAGAAGGGAGGAGAGAGGGAGAGAGAAGGGGGTGGAGAGAGGGAGAGAGAAGGGGGTGGAGAGAGGGAGAGAGAAGGGGTGGAGAGAGGGAGAGGAGAAAGGGGGGTGGAGAGAGGGAGAGAGAAGGGGGTGGAGAGAGGGAGAGAGGGAGAGAGAAGGGGGTGGAGAGAGGGAGAGAGAAGGGGGGGGAGAGAGGGAGAGAGAAGGGGTGGAGAGAGGGGAGAGAGAAGGGGGTGGGAGAAAAGGGGAGAGAGAAGGGGGAGGGAGAGAGGGAAGAGAAGGGGGGTGGAGAGAGGGAGAGAGAAGGGGGTGGAGAGAGGGAAAGAGAAGGGGGCGGAGAGAGGGAAGAGAAGGGGGTGGAGAGAGGGAAAGAGAAGGGGTGGAGAGAGGGAAAGAGAAGGGGGTGGAGAGAGGGAGGAGAAGGGGGTGGAGAGAGGGAAAGAGAAGGGGGCGGAGAGAGGGAAGAGAAGGGGGGGTGGAGAGAGGGAAAGAGAAGGGGTGGAGAGAGGGAAAGAGAGGGGGTGTGAGAGAGGGAAAGAGAAGGGGGGGGAGAGAGGGAAGAGAAGGGGGTGGAGAGAGGGAGAGAGAAGGGGTGGAAAGAGAGGGAAGAGAAGGGGGTGGAGAGAGGGAGGAGAAGGGGGTGAGAGAGGGAAAGAGAAGGGGTGGAGAGAGGGAAAGAGAAGGGGTGGGAGAGGAGAGAGAGAAGGGGGTGGAGAGAACTGCCAGAACTGGACAAGAACCTGACACCCTCAGCACACAGGAGGACAAACACCTACCTGGAGGTGACAGCATCCCCCCCATATGCCCCCCTAGGCACCACTATGACAACACAACCAACAAAAACGGGTCACAACTCCTGCAGCTCTGTCGCACACTGGATATGTACATAGTCAATGGTAGGCTTCGAGGGGACCCCTATGGTAGGTACACCTATAACTCATCTCTTGGCAGTAGTACTGTAGACTACTTTATCACTGACCTCAAACCAGATTCTCTCAGAGCTGTTTACAGTCACATATACAGAAAGCACATATACAGGCCCGCCTGAAGTTTGCCAATGAACATCTGCAATGATTCAGAGGAGAACTGGGTGAAAGGGTTGTGGTCAGATGAGACCAAAATCGAGCTCTTGCCATCAACTCAACTTCGCCGTGTTTGGAGGGAAGGAGGAATGCTGCCTATGACCCCAAGAACACCATCCCCACCGGCAAACATGGAGGTGGAACATTATGCTTTGGTGGTGTTTTTCTGCTAAGGGGACAGGACAACTTCACCGCATCAAAGGGACGATGGACGGGGCCATGTACCGTCAAATCTTGGGTGAGAACCTCCTTCCTCAGCCAGGGCATTGAAAATGGGTCGGGATGGGTATTCCAGCATGAAAATGACCCAAAACACACGGCCAAGGCAACAAAGGAGTGGCTCAAGAAGCAACCCAGAGACTCTCAGAGCGTTCACAGTCAGCCCACTGACACCCCAATCAGACCACAGCAAAATCACAATCTACTTGAAGAGAGCAAAACTCAATCATGAGGCATCAAAGCCAAAGGAACTGGAATAATATTAAGAAATGCTAGATTGGAAGGAAAAGTAGTGTCAGAAAACCTACCAAAAACAATTAGGCAACAACAAATTCAATCCCTTTTAGAGAACTTCCTGGACAAAACGTTCCACTGTAATAGTGGTGTAAACTTGGCAGTAGAAACCCTAAACAGTATATTTGACCTCTCAGCTTCCGTATCAAATCTAAAAATCTCGAACAGTAAACCGAAGAAAAGTAACAACAATGACAAATGGTTTGATGAAGAATGCAAAAACCCTAAGAAATAAATTGAGAAACCTATCCAACCAAATACATAGAGACCCAGAAAACCTGAGCCTACGCCTTCACTATGGTGAATCACTAAACAATACAGAAATACACTACGGAAAAAGAAGGAACAGCATGTCAGAAATCAGCTCAATGTAATTGAAGAATCCATAGACTCTAACCACTTCTGGGAAAATTGGAAAACACTAAACAAACAACAACACGAAGAGCTATCTATCCAAAACAGAGATGTATGGGTAAACCACTTCTCCAATCTTTCTGGCCCTATAACAGAGAACAAACAGCAAAAAAATATACATGATCAAATGCAAATCTTAGAATCAATTATTAAAGGCTACCAGAACCCACTGGATTCTCCAATTACATTGAATGAACTACAGGACAAAATACAAACCCTCCAACCCAAAAAGGCCTGTAGTGTTGATGGTATCCTCAATGAAATGATAAAATATACAGACCACAAATTCCAATTGGCTATACTTATTAAACTCTTTAACATCATCCTTGTAGTTCTGGCATCTTTCCTGAATATTTGGAACCAAGGACTGATCACCCCAATTCACAAGAGTGGAGACAAATTTGACCCCAAAACTACTGTGGGATATGCGTCAACAGCAACCTTGGGAAAATCCCTGCATTATCATTAACAGCAGACTAGTTCATTTCCTCAGTGAAAACAATGTACTGAGCAAATGTCAAATTGGCTTTTACCAAATTACCGACGACAGACCACGTTATTCATCCTGCACACCCCTAATTGAGAAACAAACAAACCAATACAAATGCAAAGTCTTCTCAGGCTTTGTTGATTTCCTAAAAGCTTTTGACTCAATTTGGCATGAGGGTCTGCTATACAAATTGATGGAAAGTGGTGTTGGGGGAAAACATACGACATTATAAAATCCATGTACACAAACCACAAGTGTGTGGGTTAAAATTGGCAAAAAACACACAGATTTCTTTCCACAGGGGCCGTGGGGTAGAAACAGGCCCCACCCTCTTCAACATATATATAAATTCGAATTGGCAAGGGCACTAGAACATTCGCAGCACCCGGCCCCCACCCTACTAGAATCTGAAGTCAAATGTCTACTGTTTGCTGATGATCTGGTATCAGTCCCCAACCAGGAGGGCCTACAGCAGCACCTAGATCTCTTCTGCACAGATTCTGTCAGACCTGGGCCCTGACAGTAAATCTCAGTAAGACAAAAATAATGGTGTTCCAAAAAAGGTCCAATTGCCAGGACCACAAATACAAAATTCCATCTAGACACCGTTCCCCTAGAGCACACAAAAAAACGATACATACCTCAGCCTAAACATCAGCGCCACAGGTAACTTCCACAAAGCTGTGAACGATCTGAGAGACAAGGCAAGAAGGGCCTTCTATGCCATCAAAAGGAACATAAAATTCGACATACCAATTAGGATCTAGCTAAAAATACTTGAATCAGTTATAGAACCTATTACCCTTTTATGGTTGTGAGGTTTGGGTCCGCTCAACAACCATGAATTCACAAATGGGTGATATAACGTCTTTTTATACAGTATTTGTTAATGTCTTTAAACTCATGAGCTGTATGTGGGAGAGAGGGTAAGGACACACGCCATGTGTTGTTTATGTCACTGGTGGGTGCAAGAGTACGTGATGGAATAGCCTGGCTAGGGTGCCACACGATACCATGTAGGTGGATCCTATTGGCTAGGAGATGAGTGACACTCACAATGGTTGGCAACTGTTGAGGGAATTAGCTCGGAAAACCCACGTCATAACAATTGGACAAACACCAAATTGAGACTCTGCGTGCAGAATTCTGCAAAGATATCCTCAGCGTACTAAACGACAAACACCAAATAATGCATGCAGAGCAGAATTAGGCCGATACCCGCTAATTATCAACATCCAGAAAAGAGCCCGTTAAATTATATAACCACTTAAAAGGAAGCGATTCCCAAACCTTCCATTACAAAGCCATCACCTACGGAAAGACGAACTTGGAGAAGAGTCCCTAAGCAAAGTTGGTTCTGGGGCTCTGTTCACAAACACAAACAGACCTCACAAAGCCCCAGGACAACAACA
>NW_025536534.1:0-7500 GCF_020615455.1 Coregonus clupeaformis
AAGAGGGAGACTCTTAAAGACTCTCACATTTACACTGTTCTTGTCACGATCGCCTAAGAAGTATGACCAAAGCGCAGCGTTAGAGTGAACATCTTGACTTTAATAATTCAACACTGAGAATACAAAACAAACCATGATCGTAAAGTCCTCAGTGACAACTACTGAACAATGAACAAAAACCCACAACCCCAAGGTGAACAATGACAGTTTAAATATGTCCCAATCAGAATATGAGCCGACAGCTGACACTCGTTACCACTGATTGGGAGTCACTCAACCAAACACAGAAACAACCAATAACCACCCAACCAACCCGAACACAACAATACTTAACACACTCTGGCTAAAATACCAAGTCCCGGAACCAGAGCGTGACAGTACCCCTAAAGGCGCCGGACGCGACCGCCTCAAAAACCCAAATAGGGGGAGGGCTGGGTGGGTGTTGCTCCCGGGCGGCTCCGGCTCCGGGCTGACCACCACCCTACATAACTCCCCCGTAATGGCCCCGGTCCAATCCAACCCAGCTGGCTGGATCCAAACTGATGACGCGCACCCCTAGCTTGGCGCGTGGAGACAGAAATGGACCGGACCGGCGGCGATACGCACCCTCGGCGTGGACGTGGGCGGGAACGGACCTCCTCAGGTTGACGACTCGCCTCCCTGGCTTGGTGCGAGTAGCAGGAATAGGCTGAACCAGGTTGACGACTCGCCCCCTTGGCCTGGTGCAGTGGCAGGAACAGTCCGAGTTGGGCCGACGAGCGCACACCGTAGTCTTGGTGCGGAGCAGAGACAGGCCGGGCTGGGCTGGCGACGCACCCCGTAGGCTTGGTGCGTTGAGCAGGGACAGGCCGGGCTGGGCTGGAAACGCACCACAGACTTGGACGGGCGCAGGAACAGGCCGAGCTGGGGCTGGCGAGCACCCCGTAGGCTTGGTGCGTTGAGCAGGGACAGGCCGGGCTGGGCTGGCAACGCACCACAGACTTGGTGCGGGGAGCAGGAACAGGCCAAGTCGGGCTGGCGGCCGCGCACCGTAGGTTCAATGCGAGGAACAGGAACAGACAGAACCGCACTGGGGACACACACCCCTGGCCCCTACACGGGGATCAGGAACGGGCCGGACCGGACTGGTAACACACCCCAGTACTCTCGCCGTGCCTCCACACTTTCCATCCCCTTCGTAACCAGTGGCCCCCTTAAACTGGCGGCCATATCTGCCAACCTCTTGCACTCCTCTGGGCGTACACCTTCTGCCCCGACGTCGTGAGCCCCCCTAAAAATTTTCTGGGGTCTCTCCTCCCCGTGGACCAGGCATCTATCTTCCTCGCCAGACTCTCCAGACTCTCCATCCTCTGCTCCCAAGTCCAACCTCTCTCCTCCTCACGCGGCTTTGACCCAGTCGAGTGGATATCCGCCTAGAGTTGCTTCTGGCGTTGGCTCCTGGACACGCTGCTTGGTCTCGTTGTGGTGGGTTTTTGTCACGATCGCCTAGAAGTATGACCAAAGCGCAGCGTTAGGAGTGAACATCTTGACTTTAATAATTCAACACGAGAATACAAAACAAACCATGATCGTGAAGTCCTCAGTGACAACTACTGAACAATGAACAAAAACCCACAACCCCAAGGTGAACAATGACAGTTTAAATATGGCTCCCAATCAGAGATAACGAGCCGACAGCTGACACTCGTTACCACTGATTGGGAGTCACTCAACCAAACACAGAAACAACCAATAACCACCCAACCAACCCAAACACAACAATACTTAACACACTCTGGCTAAAATACCAAGTCCCGGAACCAGAGCGTGACAGTTCTGATTTTGTGTTGTGTGGTTTTCTATTTTAGTGTGCTTGTTCAGATCATAAAATGTGTGTAATTTATTCAAACTGTCTAATCTATTTTCCATGTTGGTGTGATTCTTTATAATGTTCCAAGGTTTGCTCTGTTTAATAAAAAATGTTTTTGAGTAATTTATTGTGTTGTGCTTTTTTTAAGGTTTGTATTTGGTCTGTGTCACTTATATTGCAAGTGTTGAACCTGCACTGTCTTGTCTTTATTTTTTTAACCAACATTCACAGACAATAATCTTAATCCATTGTGTCTGTGAATGTTGGTAAAACTAATAATCTTAATTAATTTCTCTCCTGTTATTTATCAGAGTGAAATTACTTAGGAAATAGTCCATTTCAAAACCTTCTCAGAGTGTGAACACAATGCAGCTGCCAACTAGGTTTATTGTTGGTTTGAATTAGACTTTTCAGAGGTTTATGTCCTGAAATAATGGTGTTTTTTCCACTTGGTAGCTTCATTTAGCACCTATATCCACTCTATTCTTTTGTGTTCCTTAACTTAGTTTGGTACATTTAAAAATAAGAATGCAATAACACTTTAGCAGACGCTCTAATCCAGAGCGATTTACAGGAGCATTAAGGGTTAAGTGCCTTGCTCAAGGGCACATCGACAGATTTTTCACCTAGTCGGCTCAGGGATTAGAACCAGCAACCTTTCGGTTACTGGCACAACACTCTTAACCACTAAGCTACCTGCACTTCTTAACACTGCTTTACCCCTAACCCAAACCCTTGTGGTATTGACAAATAACAATTAATTGAACAAGTATCTTTTATAACAATAACATCTTTAATAAAACTTCAAAAACAATTTTCAATACCCAAACCCTTATGGTATTGACAAATAACAATTCAATTGAACAAGTATCTTTTATAACAATAACATCTTTAATAAAACTTCAAAAACAATTTTCAGTATAGGAAGAAATGATGACACTTGCGTTGACAATCTAGACAGATTTACACAAAGGAATAATTATTTGATCAACATTCTCATGCAAAAAAGATAAAAACTCTTCTTCTGCGACAGACAGTTCTGCTTGTGTTGCCTGGGTATACCCATCCTGTACATCCCAACCAGCTACACTCCAGTCTGGCCCAATGGGAGATTCCAGCAGTCCTACAATGTCCCATTCGGTCCCCATTGGAGGATGAGGGTTTTTTAATCGAAGAGCCCTTAATTTAGACAGGGCTAGTTCTCTTCTCAGGATGTCAAGCTGCGCTGTGGCTTCTGAATGCTGAAAAAAACAGAAAAAACAAGAAATGTATGAGGGTTTGATTCTGGTTAAGCAGTTGAACAAACACAAATAGGACTTAAAAATGTATCAAAGCTAGGACTTACATCTTGCCTGTGTACTGTCATCATGTGACGCAACAGCCGTGCATATTTTATTTTGCAAATGGGACAGTGTGTGTTCTGTACTCCTATTTTGCCTCTCACTAAGGCCTAAAGGAAGGCTCTTTCCATCGTGTTCATCACTTTGTGGACAATCCTTAAGTGAGAACGAAGGACAGCATAACTTCGCTGACAAATGGGGCAACACAACATTGTTGAGCTCATCTGTGAGGGGAAAATATAAAAAGTCAAACCATGCATTGTTTTAAAAACATTTCCCCAACATGACAGCTAGAGCAGACCCCCACCCCTACATACACCTTGCTCTGACTCTCCCCAAAGCTGCACAGTCTCCCAAGAGTCACACAATAATCTGACAGGCCACTCTGCACAAGCTGAATTTTGAAAAGAGAATTATAAAAACATTTTAAAGGTGTACCTACAAGATGTTTGTCAAAGTTCCTCACTATGAGGAATCTTCAGAGTGTATTTTTCTCTCAGATTGTTAAACTCTGAGTGAATGACATACTCATTTACATGTGAGAAAGCTACTTCGAATACACACAGACACTAGGTGACAAAAGGGGCATGATACAAGTTCAAAAGCCAATCACAGGAGGGGTCAAGAAAAGAGAGAGAAGTGAAGAGCTACATATTTCCACAAAACACACTACTTAATAAACACACCAATTAATGAACACAACTTACATTTACATTTACGTCATTTAGCAGACGCTCTTATCCAGAGTGACTTACAAATTGGTGCATTCACCTTATAGCCAGTGGGTTAACCACTTTACAATATGTTTTTTTTTTTATGTTGGGGGGTTGGGGGGTGGGGTAGGGGGGGTAGAAGGATTACTTTATCCTATCCCAGGTATTCCTTAAAGAGGTGGGGTTTCAAGTGTCTCCGGAAGGTGGTGAGTGACTCCGCTGTCCTGGCATCGTGAGGGAGCTTGTTCCACCATTGGGGTGCCAGAGCAGCGAACAGTTTTGACTGGGCTGAGCGGGAACTGTGCTTCCGCAGAGGTAGGGGGCCAGCAGGCCAGAGGTGGATGAACGCAATGCCCTCGTTTGGGTGTAGGGACTGATGAGAGCCTGAAGGTACGGAGGTGCCGTTCCCCTCACAGCTCCGTAGGCAAGCACCATGGTCTTGTAGCAGATGCGAGTTTCAACTGGAAGCCAGTGGAGTGTGCGGAGGCGGGGTGACGTGAGAGAATTTGGGAAGGTCGAACACCAGACGGGCTGCAGTACGTTCTGGATGAGTTGTGGGGTTTAATGGCACAGGCAGGGAGCCCAGCCAACAACGAGTTGCAGTAATCTAGACGGAGATGACAAGTGCCTGGATTAGGACTGTGCCGCTTCCTGTGTAAGGCAGGGTCGTACTCTCCGAATGTTGTAGAGCATGAACCTACAGGATCGGCTCACCGATCATAGGATGCCACCTTTCTAACAAGTTAGTTCGTCAAATTTCTACCCTGCTAGAGCTGCCCCGGTCAACTGTCAGTGCTGTTATTGTGAAGTGGAAACTTCTAGGAGCAGCAACGGCTCAGCCGTGAAGTGGTAGGCCACACAAGCTCACAGAATGGGACCGCCAAGTGCTGAAGCGCGTAAAACTTGTCTGTTCTCGGTTGCAACACTCACTACCGAGTTCCAAACTGCTTCTGGAAGCAAAATCAGCCCAATAACTGTTCATTGAGAGATTCATGAAATGGGTTTCCATTGCCAAGCAGCTGCACACAAGCCTAAGATCACCATGTGCAATGCCAAGCGTCGGCTGGAGTGGTGTAAAGCTCGCCACCATTGGACTCTGGAGAAATGGAAAAGCGTTCTCTGGAGTGATGAATCACGCTTCACCATCTGGCAGTCCTACGGACAAATCTTGTTTGGCGAATGCCAGGAGAATGCTACCTGCCCGAATGCATAGTGTCAACTGTAAAGTTTGGTGGAGGAGGAATAATGGTCTGGGGCTGTTTTTCATGGTTCGTGCTAGGCCCCTTAGTTCCAGTGTAGGGAAATCTTAACTCTACAGCATACAACGACATTCTAGATGATTCTGTGCCTCCAACTTTGTGGAAACAGTTTGGGGAAGACCCTTACGGCCAACATCAGTGGGGGGACCAACTTCATATTAATGCCCATGATTTTGGAACGAGATGTTGGACAGAGCAGATGTCATGTAGTGTATCTACCTCCATCACTCCAGTATCCTTATAGTATATACAGTGGGGAAAAAAGTATTTTAGTCAGCCACCAATTGTGCAAGTTCTCCCACTTAAAAAAGATGAGAGAGGCCTGTAATTTTCATCATAGGTACACGTCAACTATGACAGACAAATTGAGGAAAAAAAATCCAGAAAATCACATTGTAGGATTTTTATGAATTTATTTGCAAATTATGGTGGAAAATAAGTATTTGGTCACCTACAAACAAGCAAGATTTATGGCTCTCACAGACCTGTAACTTCTTCTATAAGAGGCTCCTCTGTCCTCCACTCGTTACCTGTATTAATGGCACCTGTTTGAACTTGTTATCAGTATAAAAGACACCTGTCCACAACCTCAAACAGTCACACTCCAAACTCCACTATGGCCAAGACCAAAGAGCTGTCAAAGGACACCAGAAACAAAATTGTAGACCTGCACCAGGCTGGGAAGACTGAATCTGCAATAGGTAAGCAGCTAGGTTTGAAGAAATCAACTGTGGGAGCAATTATTTGGAAATGGAAGACATACAAGACCACTGATAATCTCCCTCGATCTGGGGCTACACGCAAGATCTCACCCCGTGGGGTCAAAATGATCACAAGAACGGTGAGCAAAAATCCCATAACCACACGGGGGGACCTAGTGAATGACCTGCAGAGAGCTGGGACCAAAGTAACAAAGCCTACCATCAGTAACACACTATGCCGCCAGGGACTCAAAATCCTGCAGTGCCAGACATGTCCCCCTGCTTAAGCCAGTACATGTCCAGGCCCGTCTGAAGTTTGCTAGAGTGCATTTGGATGATCCAGAAGATGATTGGGAGAATGTCATATGGTCAGATGAAACCAAAATATAACTTTTTGGGTAAAAAACTCAACTTCGTCATGTTTGGAGGACAAAGAATGCTGAGTTGCATCCAAAGAACACCATACCTACTGTGAAGCATGGGAGTGGAAACATCATGCTTTGGGGCTGTTTTTTCTGCAAAGGGACCAGGACGACTGATCCGTGTAAAGGAAAAGAATGAATGGGGCCTGTATCGGGAGATTTTGAGTGAAAAACTCCTTCCATCAGCAAGGTCATTGAAGATGAAACGTGGCTGGGTCTTTCAGCATGACAATGATCCCAAACACACCGCCGGGCAACGAAGGAGTGGCTTCGTAAGAAGCATTTCAAGGTCCTGGGTGGCCTAGCCAGTCTCCAGATCTCAACCCCATAGAAAATCTTTGGAGGGAGTTGAAAGTCCGTGTTGCCCAGCGACAGCCCCAAAACATCACTGCTCTAAAGGAGATCTGCATGGAGGAATGGGCCAAAATACCAGCAACAGTGTGTGAAAACTTACAGAAAACGTTTGACCTGTGTCATTGCCAACAAAGGTTATATAACAAAGTATTGAGAAACTTTTGTTATTGACCAAATACTTTTTTTCCACCATAATTTGCAAATAAATTCATAAAAAAATCCTACAATGTGATTTTCGGGATTTTTTTCTTCATTTTGTCTGTCATAGTTGACGTGTACCTATGATGAAAATTACAGGCCTCTCATCTTTTTAAGTGGGAGAACTTGCACAATTGGTGGCTGACTAAATACTTTTTCCCCACTGTATATATATATATATATATATATATATATATATATATATATATATATATAGTATATA
The DNA here is from genome assembly GCF_020615455.1 of Coregonus clupeaformis. Taxonomy (NCBI): domain Eukaryota; kingdom Metazoa; phylum Chordata; class Actinopteri; order Salmoniformes; family Salmonidae; genus Coregonus; species Coregonus clupeaformis. The sequence continues at coordinate 7,060 of NW_025536534.1, forward strand.
TATATAGTATATACTTTAGTATGACATTGGAAATATAGTACTGGAACTGACCCTTTATAAAGCTTGCTTAATTCTCCTGTTTTTGTTCTACCTTATGTTATTTTTAGTACTACTTTGATATTGACTACTGCATTGTTGTGTTTAGAGTTTGCAAGAAAGGCATTTCACTGTACTTGTGCACGTGACATAAAACACTTGAAACTTGATTGGAGGAAGGGGTTGATTTTCTTAAATGGATAATTACAACAAACTAACAGGTTGTAAAGTGAAAATCTTAAATAAAAAATATAAAAATAGAACAATCATGACAAAAACGTTATTGTTAAGAGAGAATTTAACTAGGACTATAACATAATAAAGATTTGAAATATTGAAATATTTTATGGCTTATGTTTCTCATGGAAGTTGTTGAATAACACCCGGGGACACAGTAAACATTCC
>NW_025536534.1:12500-15000 GCF_020615455.1 Coregonus clupeaformis
CTTATCCAGAGCGACTTACAGTTAAGAGTGCATACATTTTTTCATACTGGCCATGCTCTACCAACTGAGCTACACGGGACCACATTAGTTTTGGCAAGATCTGAAAAAAGAAGTTGGTGGAGTGCAACCCTCAAACATTGAAGAATTACAGCAGTTTGCTGCTGAAGAATGGGCCAAATTGCCAGCAGAAAAGGTGCAGCAAGCTCATTGATGTCTACAATAAGCATATGTTGGCAGCTATCTTGGCCAAAGCTGTGCAACCAAGTACTAGCTCCAGGGTGCCAATAATTTAGTCCATGACATTTGTCTATATTTTCTAAATTACAATTGTAAACTTAAGTTTACAGAAATATAATTAAAGGTGTGGAGACCCATTTTTTCCTCTCATATTTCAACTGATTTTAGAAGAAATAGGGAATTATTTAAGAAAAGCCCAAGGGTGCCAATATATTTGGACACAACTGTATGCCTTCAGTCTAATTGGAATGTATGGCAGTAGAGTTGTTTGTATTTCTCCCTAACCAAAATGGCTGCCATTAGGATACCATTCAGGATTTTTTTTTCACCTGTGTTACCTACGACAATCACGCCAAATGAGCATTGCATTTGTGTGCTCCTTCAGTGTGAATGCGCAAATTTGATATAGGGTCACATGTAAAACTGATACATAATTGATACAGATTTACGGTATGTTGCCTATATATTACTATATACCGGTATTGATGCACAGACCAGTTTGGGTTTTTACTTTACCTTCTATAACGGTATTTCAATGTTTGGTTTGTTAAATGTGGTAATGCCACTCCGCCATGTGTAACGTCCGTTTTTCTAGTTTACTCCACAATTTGGGTCGTCTCTCTCCCTCTCTCACCAAGTACCACCCCGTCACTCAAGGAGCGCAGTTGTTGTTACTCGACCACGAGAACAAGTGTTTGTCCAAAAAGACACAATCAGACGTTGATAATAATGCAGGAAAGTACTACACAGTTTGTAATAATTATTCAGGTGTCCACCAGGTCAATTTCTAGAAGAGGCCTAGTTGTTATTGAAGATTAACTTTATTGCTAAGTGCACAGCAGAACAAAATTATGTTGCATCCCTCTCACAAATGTAATAGAAAAAGGCTTTAAAACGTAATAACATCAGTTAATTATGTACATCACAGGTTAAAAGCAGTTACTAGACATAGTTTGTGTGTATATACACACTATCTGTCTGTCTGTCTGTCTGTCTATATATATATATATATATATATATATATATATATATAAGTCACTGGTTGTGTGTTGAGGGGGAATTACAGTGAGCTCAAGTCTGATTGCAAGTTATCAAATTAAACTTTATTTTTTGGACCCAGGGCCTCAATTCCCTCTTTGTGTGGGGACAGCGCATCTGACGAGCAGCAACAGCCCATCAAGCGACGGAGGATGCTGGGACCAGGAGAACAACAGAGGTTGGCTATAGAGGTAAGTTGTGATGTAATTGTCAGTGTTTCCCCATAGAACTTTTTTTCAGGCCTGGTAGTATGTAGCCAAAACCCTGAACAATCAGCACCTTGGTAATCATATACTTGAGTTGGACATAGGCATGTGTCAGTCAGGATCACTTGCATCAAAATAGCTTAATTGCAAATTAAAGCTGATGATGTATCTTTTACAGGTATGTGATACCATCCTGAGTCATGCCAAAGAGAGGTTCTCCTTCACCCAGCACCTCATCAGCGCAACACTATTGCACGGAGAGTTGTTCCCACAACACAGTGTGAAGTTCCCCGATACAGCGCTTGAAACAACCGTGAGGCGTACCCATGTTGAACAAGGCCAAGCTCAAAACCGAACTGTCCCTCATCTATGAGAACAGTGAGTTCAAGGCTTGTAGTGGTGCAGTGCCCCTGTACCAGTTCTTCATGGAGAACAACCTTCAGAGCACTTTCACAGAGACTGCCAGCCTCCTCAAGATCCTCATCACCACACCCATGACAACTGCTGAGTCAGAAAGGTGCTTCTCTACACTGAAAAGGATCAAGACCTTCCTGAGAAACAGCATGACACAGGATCGCCTGAACGCTCTGGCCATGCTCTCCATGGAGAAGAAACTTGTCAGGGACATTCCTGACTTTAATCAAAGGGTCATTGAGAGGTTTGCCACTCAGAAGGACAGACGGGCAAAATTCCTGTACAAATAAGATGACAGACACACACACACAGAGCAGCTCTGGCCGCATGTTTCTTTGTATATAGTTGACCTTAGCATAAAAAAATCCAGTTATATATGGTACTCTAGAAAGTCTTAATAGTGTCTTTGCTAATATTACTGTATATATGTTGTTTTGTATCAATTAATTGTTGCAGTTCTGGAGCACATTAACAATTAGTCACATTTAGTATGATCATAAAATACTGTATGCTATTCTTCCAGTCAAAGGTTTGAGTTCATCCACTTGATATCCATTTCTATATTATACATCCTTTTTATACAGTGTAAGATTTCCTATAAACTT
>NW_025536534.1:20000-22500 GCF_020615455.1 Coregonus clupeaformis
CATACTATTTAGCCCTGTGGTATAACATAACATTACTTACCATCCAGCCCCGTGGTATAATATTACCTTACATACCATCCAGCCCCTTGGTATAACATAACATTACATACCATCCAGCCCGTAGTATAACATGATCTTACATACGATCCAGCCCCATAGTATAACATAACCTTACATGCCATCCAGCCCCGTGGTATAATATTACCTTACATACCATCCAGCCCCGTGATATAACATAACCTTACTTACCATCCAGCCCTGTGGTATAACATAACCTTACATGCCATCCAGCCCCGTGTTATAATATTACCTTACATACCATCCAGCCCCGTGCTATAACATAACCTTACATACCATCCAGCCCTGTGGTATAATATTACCTTACATACCATCCAGCCCTGTGGTATAATATTACCTTACATACCATCCAGCCCCGTGCTATAACATAACCTTACATACCATTCGCCCCATAGTTTAACATAAACTTACATACAATCCAGCCCGTGGTATAACAAAACCTTACATACTATCCAGCCCGTAGTATAACATGATCTTACATACGATCCAGCCCCATAGTATAACATAACATTACATACTACCCAGACCCCGTGGTAATATATAACATTATATACCATCAAGCCCCGTGGTATAACAAAACCTTACATACCATCCAGCCCTGTGGTATAAAATAACCTTACATACTATTTAGCCTTGTGGTATAACATAACCTTACATACCATCCAGCCCTGTGATATAACATAACATTACATACCATCCAGCCCCCGTGGTATAACCTTACATACCATCCAGCCCCCGTGGTATAACATAACCTTACAAACCATCCAGCCCTGTGGTATAACATAACATTACATACCACCCAGACCTGTGGTATAACATAACCTTACATACCATCCAGCTCTGTGGTATAACCTTACATACCATCCAGCCCCAGTGGTATAAAATAACCTTACATACCATCCAGCCATGTGGTATAACATAACCTTACATACCATCCAATCCTGTGGTATAACATAACATTACATACCATCCAGCCCCTGTGGTATACCATAACATTACATATCATCCAGCCCCCGTGGTATAACATAACCTTACATACGATCCAGCCCCATAGTATAACATAACCTTACATGCCATCCAGCCCCGTGGTATAATATTACCTTACATACCATCCAGCCCCGTGATATAACATAACCTTACTTACCATCCAGCCCTGTGGTATAACATAACCTTACATGCCATCCAGCCCCGTGTTATAATATTACCTTACATACCACCCAGCCCCCGTGCTATAACATAACCTTACATACCATCCAGCCCTGTGGTATAATATTACCTTACATACCATCCAGCCCTGTGGTATAATATTACCTTACATACCATCCAGCCCCGTGCTATAACATAACCTTACATACCATTCGCCCCATAGTTTAACATAAACTTACATACAATCCAGCCCGTGGTATAACAAAACCTTACATACTATCCAGCCCGTAGTATAACATGATCTTACATACGATCCAGCCCCATAGTATAACATAACATTACATACTACCCAGACCCCGTGGTAATATATAACATTATATACCATCAAGCCCCGTGGTATAACAAAACCTTACATACCATCCAGCCCTGTGGTATAAAATAACCTTACATACTATTTAGCCTTGTGGTATAACATAACCTTACATACCATCCAGCCCTGTGATATAACATAACATTACATACCACCCAGCCCCCGTGGTATAACCTTACATACCATCCAGCCCCCGTGGTATAACATAACCTTACAAACCATCCAGCCCTGTGGTATAACATAACATTACATACCACCCAGACCTGTGGTATAACATAACCTTACATACCATCCAGCTCTGTGGTATAACCTTACATACCATCCAGCCCCAGTGGTATAAAATAACCTTACATACCATCCAGCCATGTGGTATAACATAACCTTACATACCATCCAATCCTGTGGTATAACATAACATTACATACCACCCAGCCCTGTGGTATAACATAACCTTACATACAATCCAGCCCCGTGCTATAACATAACCTTTCATACCATCCAATCCTGTGGTATAACATAACCTTACATACCATCCGCCCCATGGTATAACATAACCTTACATACCATCCAGCTATTTGGTATAACATAACCCTACATACCATCCAGCCCCTGTGGTATAACATAACCTTACATAACATCCAGCCCTGTGGTATAACATAACCTTACATGCCATCTAGCCCCCGTGGTATACCATAACATTACATATCATCCAGCCCCCGTGGTATAACATAACCTTACATACCATCCAGCCCTGTGGTATAACATAACCTTACATGCCATCTAGCCCTGTGGTATAACATAACCTTACATAACATCCAGCCCTGTGGTATAACATAACCTTACATGCCATCTAGCCCCAGTGATATACCATAACATTACATATCATCCAGCCCCCATGGTATACGA
>NW_025536534.1:27500-52500 GCF_020615455.1 Coregonus clupeaformis
GTTGGGGATGGGGGTGTTGGGGGGTGGGGGTGCACTGCCCCCCAGCTGATTTTCGGCCATGGGGTGGCGCCATTTCGCATTTTAGGACGGATTTCACTAGGAGAACCAGAGGAGGGCTCCTTCAGTCACACATGCCCAGGATGGGTGCTCATGTCTGGCTTGGGGGAGATCCCAGGGGCTTGTGGGTTGGGGGGTGGGGGGAGTGGGGGTGGGAGTACACTGCCCCCAGCTGATTTTCGGCCATGGGGTGGCGCAATTTCCCACTTTAGGACGGATTTCACTAGGAGAACCAGAGGAGGGCTCCTTCAGTCACACATGCCCAGGATGGGTGCTCATGTCTTGCTTGGAGGACACCCCGAGGGGCTTGACGGTTTGGGGTTGGGGGGTGTTGGGGGTGGGGGGGTGTTTGGGGTGGGGGTGCACTACCCCCCAGCTGATTTTCGGCCTTGGGGTTGCGCCAATTCGCATTTTAGGACTGATTTCACTAATTAAACTAGAGTAGGGCTCCTTTAGTCATACATGGGCGGGTGGGTGCCCATGGTTGGCTTGGGGGAGACCCCCAAGGGCGGGGCCCACCCGGATTCGTCCACAAGGGGGCGCCACCTGTCATTTTAGGAGGGTTTTCACTATGAGAACGAGGGGATGGCTCCTGACTCACACATGGACGTGCTGGGTGCCCATGGCCAGGTTAGGGGGGACCCCAAGGGGGGGCAAACCCCCCCACCTAGATTCGACCACAAGGGGGCGCCACCTGTCATTTTAGGACGGTTTTCACTAGGAGAACCAGGGGGTGGCTCCTGACCTCACACATGGGCGTGCTGGGGGTCATTGGCCGGGCTGGGGGGACCCCAAGGGGGACAAACCCCCATAACCGTTCACCATGTAATCGGACGGTTTTCACTAGGAGAACCAGGGGATGGCTCCTGACTCACACATGGGCGTGCTGGGGATCCATGGCCAGGTTGGGGGGACCCCAAGTGGGGGCAAACCCCCCACCCGGATTCGACCAAAAGGGGCACCACCTGTCATTTTAGGACGGTTTTCACTAGGAGAACCAGGGGATGGCTCCTGAATCACACATGGGCGTGCTGGGTGCCAATGGCCGGGTTGGGGGGGGGACCCCAAGGGGGGGCAAACCCCCCCACCCGGATTCGACCACAAGGGGGTGCCACCTGTCATTTTAGGATGGTTTTCACTAGGAGAACAAGGGGGTGGCTCCTGACTCACACATGGGCGTGCTGGGTGCCATTGGCCGGGTTGGGGGGGGGGGACCCCGGGGGGGGGGGGCAAACCCCCCTTTTACCGTTCACCTGGAAATCGGATGGTTTTCACTAGGAGAACCAGGGGATGGCTCCTGACTCACACATGGGCGTGCTGGGGGTCCATGGCTGGGTTGGGGGGGGACCCCAAGGGGGGGCAAACCCCACTTAACCGTTCACCATGTAATCGGACGGTTTTCACTAGGAGAACCAGGGGATGGCTCCTGACTCACACATGGGCGTGCTGGGGATCCATGGCCGGGTTGGGGGGGGACCCCAAGTGGGGGCAAACCCCCCCACCCGGATTAGACCAAAAGGGGGCACCACCTGTCATTTTAGGACGGTTTTCGCTAGGAGAACCAGGGGATGGCTCCTGAATCACACATGGGCGAGCTGGGTGCCAATGGCCGGGTTGGGGGGACCCCAAGGGGGCAAACCCCCCACCCGGATTCGACCACAAGGGGTGCCACCTGTCATTTTAGGATGGTTTTCACTAGGAGAACAAGGGGGTGGCTCCTTACTCACACATGGGCCTGCTGGGTGCCCATGGCCGGGTTGGGGGGACCCCGGGGGGCAACCCCCCTTAACCGTTCACCTGGAAATCGGATGGTTTTCACTAGGAGAACCAGGGATGGCTCCTGACTCACACATGGGCGTGCTGGGGGTCCATGGCTGGGTTGGGGGGACCCAAAGGGGGGCAAACCCCACTTAACCGTTCACCTGGAAATCGGATGGTTTTCACTAGGAGAACAGCTCTTAGGGGCTGCCTGCTCTGCCCCCCTGTGGACAGGTTCACTCACTCACACAGACACACCTATTCACTTGTGCCTTCTCCCATTGGTCCAGGGTGATCAGGCCTATAATTTGAGACCATTTGGGAAAAGATTAGAGCTTTCTGTCATTTTGAAACGCCCACAGGCAATTTCGCACTATACTGCTGTTTTGAATGTACAGCAAAACCAGGTCGTTTTGAAGTTGAATAGCTACTTGAGTTGATTGGTTCTACTGAAATTACCAACAGGCATTGGTCCAGGGTGATCAGGCCTATAATTTGAGACCATTTGGGAAAAGATTAGAGCTTTCTGTCATTTTGAAACACCCACAGGCAATTTCGCACTATCCTGCTGTTTTGAATGTACTGCAAAACCAGGTAGTTTTGAGGTTGAATAGCTACTTGAGTTGCTTGGTTCTACTGAAATTACCAACAGGCATTGGTCCAGGGTGATCAGGCCTATAATTTCAGACCATTTGGGGAAAGATTAGAGCTTTCTGTCATTTTGAAACGCCCACAGGCAATTTCGCACTATACTGCTGTTTTGAATGTACAGCAAAACCAGGTAGTTTTGAGGTTGAATAGCTACTTGAGTTGCTTGGTTCTACTGAAATTACCAACAGGCATTGGTCCAGGGTGATCAGGCCTATAATTTGAGACCATTTGGGAAAAGATTAGAGCTTTCTGTCATTTTGAAACACCCACAGGTATTTTTGCTGACATCCATGCAGGCCCACATTGACCTTGTGACCTCTGGAGCACCATGCATCTTGTTCTACACTCCCTGCCTAGTAAAGGACATCTCCCATGGGCCTGAGAGTACAGCTCACTCCCTGGTCATCCAGAGGTGCAGCAGGCTAGGAGAAAGGGGCTGCCTGCTCTGGCCCCCTGTAGGACAGGTTCACTCACTCACACAGACACACCTTTTCACTTGGGGGTTTCTCCCTCATGCCCTGCTGACATCCATGCAGGCCCACATTGACCTTGTGACCTCTGGAGCTCCATGCATCTTGTTCTACACTCCCTACCTAGGAAAACCCTTTATCACATGGGCCTGAGAGTACAGCTCATTTGAGACCATTTGGGAAAAGATTTTCTGTCATTGTTAAATGCCCACAAGAAGTTTCACATTATACTGCTGTTTTGAATGTACAGCAAAACCAGGTAGTTTTGAGGTTGAATAGCTACTTGGGTTGGATGGTTCCACTGAAATTACCAACAGGCCTTTAATTTGAGACCATTTGGGTAAAGATTAGAGCTTTCTTTCCATTTTAAATCACACCAGGCAATATGTAATATAAATCTGATTTGGTTGAAGTGCTGGGAAGAACTACTCCACAGTCGATCCACGTTGCCTTTCAACTTTTTTCAAATAGGTTAAATCCTTCCAAAATGTCAAATGTGTGATTAGGCAACCCTATATATATTCTAATGCTGTTACTTTCATTTGAGAAATGTTTAAATGCTGTGTGGATCTTCTGTGGAGTTGTTTTTCCCAGCATTTCAACCTCCCTCCTCCCTGACCCAACAGCATAATGCATGGAGAATGGCATGTTATATATGAACATTCATTTTGAAGACAATTGCCCACCCAAGGTGTTGTCGCTGTGGTGTATTAACATTATGACTGTTTTGGAGGAACAATGAATGTTGTTTATGTTAGTATCAAAAGGGAATGTTTTAGGGTGACGCCCCAGGGGAGACTGGTGATTGGCCAGAAGAGGGAGCATCATTGTTATAAATAGGGGGGAAAACGAAGGAGAGGGCAGAGCGAGCAGCAATTCTGAGGCGTCACTCTCCGGGTGTCATGTCACCTGTCACTCATGCTGAAGCTTGTGGTCTGAATAAACCTTATGATCAACGTTCAGTATGAGCAGACTCCTTTTGTTCATCAGCAATAATTGCCACCACTCACTCGATACGACAAATGGCGAGCTTGCCAGGAGGGGTCAGCAATCTCTCCTCTGCTGCATTTGGAGCCGCCAAGCTAACTCAAGCTACCTCGGTCTGGAGTCATGACCCGACCAAACACAGCTAAGTTGTTAGTTTTGTTACTGCTTGTGTACACTGGAGGAATGTACCATTACGACCGTGCCTTGGGTGGTGTTTTTGCTGATGACTGGGGGGTCTGGCTAATCATTATACAATTTTAAAAACAGCGCAAAAGTGGTTAGAGTTTATGGATTGTTTATAGAGATGTGTTGCTTGAATAGTAAGTCAAGAACAATCGGGGCCAAGATATGTATACAATTTTAGAGCATTGCAGGTTTAGATAAGCCCTCGTGACGAACGGGGCGACCGAAGGGTGGGCCACAAAATCCTGGAAACGCATTAGGAATTTTCAGGTCAGTCTTGGACTGGGGTTGGTGGGACATTTTCTTGGGGATGGCTTGCTCAGCTTCTGTCCGACGGGATATTTGCATTGGGGGGGGATCGCTCATAGAAATAGCCATACTCGCGGCAGAATAAATTTAGGACAAACGAAACAGTAATCAATTAAAGACGCAATGCGGGTTTTGTTACATGTTGTAGGCCGCAGTTAGCTAAAGGCTAATGCTAAATGCTAAATGTGTTTCGGGTCACAGTGTACCTAAAGATAATGCTAAATGCTAATTGCTAAATGCTAATTGTGTTGCGTGCTACATGATAACCTCAACCTTAGAGGTCCACTGCGATGGATTCAAGCCTCTTAAACTTGTTTGTATGTGACGCAAATGTGAGTTCTGTTATGTCTTATTGTCTGGCTATAAGTGTAAAATAGAGAAACTGAGGTAGAACGCGGGCGTTCTATGATGTGGTAAGCATGGGGTTAAGGGGATGTGCGCATGCGCTTGATTTTATGGGGCTAAAACTACGACATGCGGTTGTGCTAAGCCTACAAAACAAAATGGTGGGTAAAGGTCATAGGTCCCATTTGGCGTTACCCTGCAAGGGAAAATAGTCACAGATAAGGGGAAGTAACACAAATCTTTTAAATCGTTAAAGTAACTGTTATTCGAACGTGAAACTATTTGTTGAGATGTAATAAATTTATAAATTAAATATATGTTGACGGAGTATAATGAATTGAATTAAATGACGGATTAAAATAAAATACAAATGTTTTTGAGCGATCTATTTAGTTCTGGGTTAGTCTTAGAGTGAATAATGGGTGAACGAATATTGAATGGTTGAAATAACTCAGTGATTGCATTAACTACTAAAAGCTGTTTCTGTGTTTCTGTTCTTCTGTCATGAGAGGAGCAATACGATACGACAGGAGAGAGGAGGGGCTAACGTGTGCGTGACGTGACGTGACAAGGGGTGACACGGCAGAGGATCAGATATCAGGCTAGTTCACAAAATCATCCTTTACAAAATATGTGATGTTATGACGATTTTACATAGGCTTGGCAAATTATTCATTAAAAATTGCATTTGAGGCTCTGTGCATCACTGGGGTTTGATTGGAATTGTGTTGGAAATCAAGGACTGACATTATTCTGTAAATTTAAGATAATTAGGTGCTGATAGAGCAAGGGGTTATGGGAATTGGAGTAATGGTAGGGTTACAGGCTTTGTTTTTGGGATTGCTTTGAAGTTGACTAACTTACATTTGCATTTGATGGGTTGTGGTAAGATAGCCAACACTAATTGATAAATTGGTGATATAGGAATAAAAAATTGGTTTTAAATTATTCATAATTTTTAATTGAGTTTTTTAATTGGTTATTTTAATTAGAAATGGTTTTTGAATAAAACATTTAATTGAATGTTTTAATATTCATATTTTAGTTGATTTGATTTTTGGGGGGGGGAAAATATTTTTTTTTTTTTTTTTGGAGTTGTTAGTTTTATATTAATAATTACAGGGGGGAAGCCATAGGCTATACAGTCTAAAATAAAATAATTCACGATAAAGGAATATAAAAGGGTTGTTACAATGGGGAGAAAACGACATCAAGGCTATAAAAGTCATTACACCGATTGATATAGGGGAAAAATAGTAATCCTTTAACTAAAGTAGTGTTAGAAAGTAGTGTTAGAAAAACTAATGGCAGAAGTTAGTACACCTTTCTCACATACGGATTCAGCAAAAAGTAGAGCTTAGGGATGTTTATCCTCAGCTTTCAGTGATCATCCAGCAGGGTGATTGGTGCATCAGAAATGAAGATGAATAATAGATAGAGGACAAGCAGAAACGACGATGAAGATGAATCAAAACTCCAGAAGGAAGAAAATGTGATGTCTGGAAGAGAAGAGGGAGGTTAAGGAGGATGGAACTTAAAGAAGATGAGGATGATGAAGATGAGTGATGATGAAGAGGTCATGGGTGGAGATGACTCTGTGATCAGAAGAAAGTTGGCAAGAGAGGAAAGAAGAAGGATACTAGAGATTTGATCTCTGATGGAAGTTGAAGATGAAGAAAGCGATGAAGATTTGGAGATTAAAGGTGCTTTATGGTCAAGAGGAGTTTGTCCTACAAGGACTGGCACAGAAGAAATAGAGATATAGACCGATGCTTATCATGCCTGGATAAAGCAAATAGTTTAGAAGAAGTAACACAGCTGAAGATACAGAAGAGGAGAAACTGCTGAGAAAAGGATCCCAAGAATTGGAGAAGAAGGTGGAGAAGATAAGTTTTGGTTATGAAGAATCAGAGTGAACCAAATCAACAATCACTGTTACAGCTTCAACTGAACAATATCAAATGCAATTGTACCAGCCAAGGGGGGTACCAAATGTTCCATATCCACAGCCAGTTTCTGGACAGACACAGAATTGGAGAGGAAGAGGACGAGAAGACTTAGAAGGAGGAGGAAGATTTCAGCTACACTTCCAGCAACTTTCAGAAGACTGTTATAATTATGGACAGGTTGGTTACTTTACCTGTGAGTGCAACAAGTCAGGAGGAAAAACAGAGAACATTTTTAAGGAAGATACAGGGGCAATTCAAGATCACCTGTTCTCCAGGTGAACCCTAAAGATTCTAGAGTGCCTAGAAGATCCGGAAGGGGGTTGTCAGCTGATAGCCTCGATTAGAGAAGAAGAGAAAATAGCTAACAATTGAAGTAAAACCAGAGGACTATGAGAAGTGATGGTGAATAGTGGAAAAACGTATCTGTGTTCAGCCTAAAGAGGTTAAACATCTCACTATGTAAAATTGACTAATTAGGATAGGGATTTGAGGTAGTAAACAGCTAATTACTCTTAGGGAACCAATGGAGCTCTGCTATAAAAAATCAAGGAGAATTTAAAATAGACATACTAATATTAGGCTGTTGCAGTGTTGGGAAGAGATGCATGGTGTCTGGTAGAGGATTTTAAAGAGTCTGGGTTACATTCTTACACCAAGAGATTACAGGCTAGGCTAAAAGGTGTTTAGTTTGCCAAGTCTGTGTGTAAAGAAGTCAAAGGCAGGTGGGGACCTTCCCAATCACATATTCTACAATTTGGTGGTAAAGGGATTTTGTGAATAAATCAGGGGAAAAGGTTTTTAAATGTTAGGAGGAAAAGATTAGATTAAAATAAGTTAGGAGAACTAGGTTGAAGGAACTCTAAGACAGTAAGCTAAGTTTCAAAGTTAGTAGTAAGAGAGAGAACAATGGTGAAGGAAGATCAAGGTAATTGTAGGTGTATTTTTTATAATCAAAAGTTTGAAAGTCAGGGATTAGAGATAGGACTGAGAGTTGGGGAAAAAGTGACACTAGTGGTGATAGATGGAAGTACAAGCGAAGACAACCAATACAGCACCAATTTTAGGGGAAAGAATACTTATTAGGGTTAGGATGGGGACGTTTCTCCCATATGGAGAGATAATTATGGAGAATAAGTATTGTTATCAGGACCAGATGTAGAAGCGGTGTCCCCTAGTCAAAGGAGGGATAGTTTGTACAACGATATGAAGTGGAAGAGGTTAGGAGTGACTGTTCACTTATTTGGCGTAATGTTACAGAGAAAGGTCAGGGAGAATATATGTGTACTTATCTAGTGCAAGCATTAGAATTTGTTCCGGTTAAAAATTATTGGTTAAAGGGCTATGTAATTCATAAAGTGATGCCTATAATGGAAGATTTGAAATCTGTTGAAGCTTCCGCAGTCACCGAAGGAGTTCAGGAGGAGTAGATTACAGTAGTCACTCCAACAGTGAATAATACACATAGGATATCGGTAGCTTTGTCACTAGAAATAATTAAGGTTAATACATCAACTACTTTAATGGTAACTTTGGAAGGGATTAATGATACGATGGCATTAGCAAATGTAGGGGTATGACACCGACAACAACTTTTCTGAAATTAAAGGGGTAGTAAGAAGGACTCATGGGTTATGTTACGGATGGAGAGTGCTGTCAATGATAGTACGAATAGGGTTAAAATAGGAGAACAGATAGTAGTAGAGAGAATAGTAAAGGATACTATCATGGAGGACAGGATGAGGTCTTTGATTTTAATGACAGACAAGGAGAGGTATCTGATCAGTACCGCTCGTTAGGGGAGAGAGAAACTAAAGGGAGTGGTTTGATTCTTCTGTTGTGAAAGTTAGAGATAGATGGCCAGGTAGGAATCTTTGGTTCCAGCGGTTAACTCATTCTGTAATATCAGGGAGGAATCTTGAGGGTCCATGTCTGTTGAGAATTCCAGAACCAAACATGTTAGAGACGGTCGTTCGACCTCTATCAAGTATGTGTCAATCTTATGCGTTGTCATGACTGTTGTATCAGCAGCAACAGTCAGTAACAGATAAAATAATGTCGTTGTCAAAACATTTGTTTAAGCCTAGGTTTAGGTGGTATTGGATTAAGTAATTAACTTGTGTGAATTTGTGGGATGGTAAAGAAAAATCAGGTAACAGCGTAACTGAAGCATTTGAGGTGTAACCATTGAGGGCTAAAAGTTGTTTGTTCTAATAAAACATATGAGGTAAGGGGTATGTTTATGGGAATATCAGATTGTGATGATTATATGATGACTTTGGATAAGCATGAACATAAGGTTAGAGATGACAAATATAATGTTACTTTTTATGTACCAGTTAGTAGGAACAGCAGGACTTTGATGGTTAAAAGATTAGCTTTTGCCTGACAATGTGACTATGGGGATTTTAGAGATATTTTGAGGGTTTGTGGTGATAAAGCATATATATTCTTACACTAGGGATAGACAGGATGTTGTTACATGTCAACGTTGAAGCTTCCATATGAGGTTTTTACCATTATAAGAGGGATAGCACCGGACACAGCTAAATCTAGGGTTAAAAGGTGACATGGCGACATGTCATAGTCTTCAAGCCTATCATTGAAGGATAAATCTAAGGGAGAAGGGGGGATTTTTCCATGGTATGGTGTAACATTTGGGAAGATCCTACTGATGATAATAGTTATACTTTGAGTCCAGATAGTTCAGATAGTTATATATGCATTGAAGAATATAAGGGATGCATTTGGGAGATCTGAGAAGATTTGGTTGCAAGATCAGGTAGGCCAGTAGGGGCAGTGATGGGTCAGATTTTAGTTTCAGCTTTGATAACACTGTGTGATGTTTGTAATTTGTTACTGATCTTTGAGAAAGCTATGATATTGAGATAGGTTGGAGAGTAATGCCTGGAGACAACACTCAGATGCCGGTGTTGACTGTTCCTGATCTGGATAAAGATGGACAAGTGGAACTGATGGATAAATATCATTTTTGATTATTTGATGATTTTTCAAATTTTGTTTTTTCTTCAATATTGGGGTGATTTTGATATGATTTATGAATCAAAGGGGGGAATAGGTTTATGTGATTCATGCATCATTTATATATCAGTTCTATATTCTTAGTTGATATTGATGTTCAATTTGAAAGTGTTTTTTTTGGAAAAGATACTGTTTGGTCTTTCCTTTTCTTCCAGGAGCATTTGGGGGAACATATGGAGATTGAAATACTCAAACAATGACAATATGAAGGGACAATATGACTGGAGGAGATGAAACAAGGAGGGTGTGGCCGATTCCATCATCAACAATCCATTGGAAGAGGAGACTACGGGGAGATGAAGTGTAGTGGACTACATTCCAGTGTCTGCAATGAAATATAGACATGTGTAATACATAATTGTGTCATATTCTTAGGTATTAATTTTTGTAGAAGGATATTTGATGTTATTGAATACATGTGAGGATCTTAGATGTTTTCGTTTATTTCGTGAATGTTTAGGGACAGGAAGTCTAGGCAGGGAGAGGTTCACTGTAAGGTCCAATGGGTTGACCAGCCTTACAAGTGGATGTTTTTGGATAGGATTTTGTTTGCAGGGGCTTACATGTGTATTTAATTGCATCATAGTTTCAAATGCATTTACATGGTTTATGAGGTTATCTGGAGTACCGAAGGTGGTTGCCTGGGGCAGAGGGACCGTGAGAGAATTTTACTGTCTTGATTGATGGATGGAAGTTTGCCGGACAGTTTTTCGCTCTTACACTCCATAGAGATTTGTTCATATTTCATAGTAATGTATTCGCACTTCATAAAGATAGTAATGTATTCACACTTCATAAACAGTTATTCATATTTCATAGAAAGGTATTTACACTCTAGAGGAGAATGTTTTTAGTTTAATGTTAAAGATACTCAATAAGATAAATTGTTACTGGTCATAATCCTATTCTGTTTGTTTTCGAGACGTTTAGTTCGTCTCGAAGGGGGGAAATGTGGTGTATTAACATTATGACTGTTTTGGAGGAACAATGAATGTTGTTTATATTAGTATCAAAAGGGAATGTTTTAGGGTGACGCCCCAGGGGAGACTGGTGATTGGCCAGAAGAGTGAGCATCATTGTTATAAATAGGGGGGAAAACGAAGGAGAGGGCAGAGCGAGCAGCCATTCTGAGGCGTCACTCTCCGGGTGTCATGTCACCTGTCACTCATGCTGAAGCTTGTGGTCTGAATAAACCTTATGATCAACATTCAGTATGAGCAGACTCCTTTTGTTCATCAGCAATAATTGCCACCACTCACTCGATACGACATCTCCTAGGCCATTGCATCCTTTTCATTGCCCAACGAGACATTCCGGTGCAGGAAGAACTGTTGTTTGACTATGGGGTGTCAAGAAAATATTTTGGTGGAGAAGGATAAGATTTTGGAATGGCTTGACAGCTAGGCCAGTCAGCACGAAATCACCAATAGCTGATGGGACAAAAAAATATCCTTAAACCCCTTTTTAAAATGTAAATCTGTAATTTTGTAATATATTTAGCCATGCATGTTCAACTTAAATTTCAGTTTTGGGTATCTGCACTTTAAAATAAACAACACATTTAAAAGAAAACCTGCATGTTGTTTTTATTTTCATCCTTGTCTATTCAACACACTTTTGGCAGATGCCATCTTGCTAAAAAATGTCTCAGGTGTTGTCAGGCCATTGTAATCTGGGGGAGGTTGGGGTGGACAAGCCACAGAGTTATTCTAGCTTCGTGTGGCGGTTCATTCAGTTTAACCCATCCGAGTTGTTGCCCTTTTTGACAACATTGGTTTAAAGGTTATGCTCTAACTCTGCTCCTGTTTATTCAATTAGCAAAATTCCTTTTGCCACATGTTCAGGGTCACCTGTAGCTCTACAGATATCAATATGAATACAGTACATGGTCCCCTTCATATCTTAAACGGGAAATTTTAACAATAAATCTTATGTCAAATTCCATTGTAACTAATTGCCATGGGAAAGCTGTCAAGTCAGCCATTCCATTGATAAATTCATCAAAAACAGTCAAAGGACAGAACATTTGAAATGTATTTGTACAGTAGAGTATCCCAGTAGTGGACTTTATTAGTTAAAGCCATAGTGTAATTTTTTTGTAACAGGTATGGAATTGACTGAATGATGAATTGATTTAATGGTAAAAGACTGAATTTGAATGTGTTTGACTAGAGGCTGACAGCATGGGAGGAGTTGGAGGTGTGTTTTAGTGGGAGGAGTGTGTTGTGGAAATAGAATGTGTTTGACTAGAGGCTGACAGCATGGGAGGGGTGGAGGGAGTGGTCTCAGATGTGTTTATAAGCAGCAACTAAGCAGCCTGGAGCATTGTACTTTCTGGATAGCTGAAGTGATTGTGTAAAGGTTTATATTTACTGTTATTTCACTTTTCAATAATATAGATGGCTCCAGTGCGTTCTCTATTTCGTTTATGTCCACTTTGCTTTAAGGTTGGGGTTGGCTTCAGTCAGCACCTTAGGCAAGTACACAACGTTCGGAACACTGAGGAGAGGATTCTCCTTTGTAATTGGCAGTGGGGCCGTGTCAATATCAGGCAAGAGCGGTGTCCAGTGACAGGATGCTCCACCCATGTCAGCAGGCTGGACCGGCATATGGACTCCCATACAGAGCTCAACAGAGCACAGAGGAGACAGGCATTAGAGGAGGTGAAGAGACGTCTGACAATGGAGAGGCTGGCGGCATTGAGGGCGTCGATCCCTGCCATCCCAGTGGCCACAGATTTTGATATTGTGGAGACTGCGAGGCAAGAACAAGAGGAGGATAACTTTTTAGATACTTTTGCAGAGGAAGAGGAGGAAGAGGGCTGCACTAATGATTACTGCCACTGCCAAGCACCACTTTTGAGGCTGCAGAAAGCTGTGAAAGAGAGGGATGAGGCCCTGACCAAGAAAAGTGAGACCATCCAATCCATTAGAGAGGACAACCTGAAGCTGATCTCTGAGCTGCATAGAGTGAGGAAGAGGTACCAGCTACTGAAAAGGCAGATGGGGATTCTCAGGGTGAGTCCGGCAAAGGAGAGGTCGGCAAAGAGGTCCCTCAGCTTTTAGGCCGAGGCAGACACAGCCCAAGAGGAGCTGCAGCTGGACCAAGTGACAGGTTCAGGGGACCAGACAGAGGAGGCTACAGCGTCCGGATCTGGCAGCAAACTTATCTTCCCGGGCTCTGCCATCAGTAAGTACTGTTTCTTTAAATAGTGGCAAGTGTTTGAAACATTCTTTTTTTTTTTTTTAAACAGCCTGACTGATTCATGTTGCCTCATGAGATTGTAATTATTGTCTAAAATGTTATGTTTCTTTGACAGGTGTGTTTCTTGAGGGATTCAGGAAGACCTGTGAGGGCCCCAATCCAAATTATAAGCTAAGGGAAAATTGTGCCGGAAAGATCAAAAGGGTGACGCAATTGTTGAACTACATGGCGAAGGATGAGACCTACCAATCCAATCTCATTTTCCTGACTAACCATGACAAAATAAGGGGGTAAGCAGAGTTCTTTCTTTTTAGTCTCATCAGCGTTCATTAACAATGCAGTAATTGATTGTATGATTTTTGTGTGTGTGTGTGTGTGTGTGTGTGTGTGTGTGTGTGTAGGTGAAAGACAGCAAGGAAGCCAAGGTGGTTTCCAGAAAGACCCTGCTGGAGTGCCAGTCTCTTGCCAAGGCCAAGATCCCAGAAGTGCTGAGTAAGTGTTTCTAAATCTGTGATGTCACTGTTATTATTTTTTACATTTACATTTTAGTCATTTACTAGACGCTCTTATCCAGAGCGACTTACAGGAGCAATTAGGGTTAAGTGCCCCTCTCAAGGGCACATTTACGTCATTTAGCAGACGCTCTTATCCAGAGCGACTACAAGTTGGTGCATTCACCCTATAGCCAGTGGGATAACCACTTTACAATTATACTTTTTTTTTTTTTTTTTTGGGGGGTAGAAGGATTACTTTATCCTATCCCAGGTGTTCCTTAAAGAGGTGGGGTTTCAAATGTCTCCGGAAGGTGGTGAGTGACTCCGCTGTCCTGGCGTCGTGAGGGAGCTTGTTCCACCATTGGGGTGCCAGAGCAGCGAACAGTTTTGACTGGGCTGAGCGGGAACTATGCTTCCGCAGAGGAAGGGGAGCCAGCAGGCCAGAGGTGAATGAACGCAATGCCCTCGGTTGGGTGTAGGGACTGATCAGAGCCTGAAGGTACGGAGGTGCCGTTCCCCTCACTGCTCCATAGGCAAGCACCATGGTCTTGTAACGGATGCGAGCTTCAACTGGAAGCCAGTGGAGTGTGCGGAGGAGGGGGATGACGTGAGAGAACTTGGGAAGGTTGAACACCAGACGGGCTGCGGCATTCTGGATGAGTTGTAGGGGTTTAATGGCACAGGCAGGGAGCCCAGCCAACAGCGAGTTGCAGTAATCCAGACGGGAGATGACAAGTGCCTGGATTAGGACCTGTGCCGCTTCCTGTGTAAGGCAGGGTCGTACTCTCCGAATGTTGTAGAGCATGAACCTGCAGGATCGGGTCACCGCCTTGATGTTAGCGGAGAACGACAGGGTGTTGTCCAGGGTCACGCCAAGGCTCTTCGCACTCTGGGAGGAGGAGACAACGGAGTTGTCAACCGTGATGGCGAGATCATGGAATGGGCAGTCCTTCCCTGGGAGGAAGAGCAGCTCCGTCTTGCCAGGGTTCAGCTTGAGGTGGTGATCCGTCGTCCATACTGATATGTCAGCCAGACATGCAGAGATGCGATTCGCCACCTGGTTATCAGAAGGGGGAAAGGAGAAGATTAGTTGTGTATCGTCAGCGTAGCAATGATAGGAGAGGCCATGTGAGGATATGACAGAGCCAAGTGACTTGGTGTATAGGGAGAAAAGGAGAGGGCCTAGAACTGAGCCCTGGGGGACACCAGTGGTGAGAGCACGTGGTGCGGAGACAGCTTCTCGCCACGCCACTTGGTAGGAGCGACCGGTCAGGTAGGACGCAATCCAGGAGTGAGCCGCGCCGGAGATGCCCAGCTCGGAGAGGGTGGAGAGGAGGATCTGATGGTTCACGGTATCAAAGGCAGCAGACAGGTCTAGAAGGACAAGAGCAGAGGAGAGAGAGTTAGCTTTAGCAGTGCGGAGAGCCTCCGTGACACAGAGAAGAGCAGTCTTAGTTGAATGACCAGTCCTGAAACCTGACTGGTTTGGATCAAGAAGGTCATTCTGAGAGAGATAGCAAGAGAGTTGGCTAAAGACGGCACGCTCAATAGTTTTGGAGAGAAAAGAAAGAAGGGATACTGGTCTGTAGTTGTTGACATCAGTGGGATCGAGTGTTGGTTTTTTGAGAAGGGGTGCAACTCTCGCTCTCTTGAAGACGGAAGGGACATGGCCAGCGGTCAAGGATGAGTTGATCAGCGAGGTGAGGTAGGGGAGAAGGTCACCGGAGATGGTCTGGAGAAGAGAGGAGGGGATGGGGTCAAGCGGGCAGGTTGTTGGGCGGTCTGCAGTCACTAGTCGCAAGATTTTATCTGGAGAGAGGGGAGAAAGAAGTCAAAGCATAGGGTAGGGCAGTGTGAGCAGGACCAGCAGTGTCATTAGACTTAACAAACGAGGATCGGATGTCATCAACCTTCTTTTCAAAGTGGTTGACAAAGTCATCCACAGAGAGGGAGGAGGGGGGATTCAGCAGTGAGGAGAATGTGGCAAAGAGCTTCCCTAGGGTTAGAGGCAGATGCTTGGAATTTAGAGTGGTAGAAAGTGGCCTTAGCAGCAGAAACAGATGAAGAAAATGTAGAGAGGAGGGAGTGAAAAGATGCCAGGTTGGCTGGGAGTTTAGTTTTCTTCCATTTCCGCTCAGCTGCCCGGAGCTCTGTTCTGTGAGCTCGCAATGAGTCATCAAGCCACGGAGCTGGAGGGGAGGACCGAGCCGGCCGGGAGGATAGGGGACACAGGGAGTCAAATGATGCAGAAAGGGAGGAGAGGAGGGTTGAGGAGGCAGAATCAGGAGATTGGAGAAGGATTGAGCAGAGGGAAGAGATGATAGGATGGAAGAGGAGAGAGTAGTGGGAGAGAGAGAGCGAAGGTTGCGGCGGCGCGTTACCATCTGTGTAGGGGCAGAGTGAGTAGTGTTGGAGGAGAGCGAGAGAGAAAAGGATACAAAGTAGTGGTCGGAGACATGGAGGGGAGTTGCAGTGAGATTAGTAAAAAGAGCAACATCTAGTAAAGATGAAGTCAAGCGTATTGCCTGCCTTGTGAGTGGGGGGATGGTGAGAGGGTGAGGTCAAAAGAGGAGAGGAGTGGAAAGAAGGAGGCAGAGAGAAATTAGTCAAATGTAGACGTAGGGAGGTTGAAATCCCCCAAAACTGTGAAGGGTGAGCCATCCTCAGGAAAGGAACTTATCAAGGCGTCAAGCTCATTGATGAACTCTCCAAGGGAACCTGGAGGGCGATAGATGACAAGGATATTAAGCTTAAATGGGCTAGTGACTGTGACAGTGTGGAATTCAAATGAGGAGATAGACAGATGGGTTAGGGAAAAATTGAGAATGACCACTTGGGAGAGATGAGGATTCCTGTGCCACCACCCCTCTGACCAGATGCTCTCGGGGTATGCGAGAACACATGGTCAGACGAGGAGAGAGCAGTAGGAGTAGCAGTGTTTTCAGTGGTAATCCATGTTTCCGTCAGCGCCAGGAAGTCGAGGGACTGGAGGGTAGCATAGGCTGGGATGAAGTCAGCCTTGTTGGCGGCAGAACGGCAGTTCCAGAGGCTGCCTGAGACCTGGAACTCCAGGTGTGTGGTGCGTGCAGGGACCACCAGGTTAGAGAGGCAGCAGCCACGCGGTGTGAGGCGTTTGTGTAGCCTGTGCAGAGAGGAGAGAACAGAGATAGGCAGAGGCATAGTTGACAGGCTGCAGCAGATGGCTACAACAATGCAGAGGAGATCGGAATGAAATGAACTAAACATCTGGGAAAGGAGAGAGCAGGCCTCCCTCACCAAAAAATAAATAAATATATACAGTGGGGAAAAAAAGTATTTAGTCAGCCACCAATTGTGCAAGTTCTCCCACTTAAAAAGATGAGAGAGGCCTGTAATTTTCATCATAGGTACACGTCAACTATGACAGACAAAATGAGAAAGAAAAATCCAGAAAATCACATTGTAGGATTTTTTATGAATTTATTTGCAAATTATGGTGGAAAATAAGTATTTGGTCACCTACAAACAAGCAAGAGTTCTGGCTCTCACAGACCTGTAACTTCTTCTTTAAGAGGCTCCTCTGTCCTCCACTCGTTACCTGTATTAATGGCACCTGTTTGAACTTGTTATCAGTATAAAAGACACCTGTCCACAACCTCAAACAGTCACACTCCAAACTCCACTATGGCCAAGACCAAAGAGCTGTCAAAGGACACCAGAAACAAAATTGTAGACCTGCACCAGGCTGGGAAGAGTGAATCTGCAATAGGCAGCAGCTTGGTTTGAAGAAATCAACTGTGGGAGCAATTATTAGGAAATGGAAGACATACAAGACCACTGATAATCTCCCCTCGATCTGGAGCTCCACGCAAGATCTCACCCCGTGGGGTCAAAATGATCACAAGAACGGTGAGCAAAAATCCCAGAACCACACGGGGGGACCTAGTGAATGACTTGCAGAGAGATGGGACCAAAGTAACAAAGCCTACCATCAGTAACACACTACGCCGCCAGGGACTCAAATCCTGCAGTGACAGACGTGTCCCCCTGCTTAAGCCAGTACATGTCCAGGCCCATCTGAAATTTGCTAGAGTGCATTTGGATGATCCAGAAGATGATTGGGAGAATGTCAGATGAAACCAAAATATAACTTTTGGGTAAAAACTCAACTCGTTGTGTTTGGAGGACAAAGAATGCTGAGTTGCAACCAAAGAACACCATACATACTGTGAAGCATGGGGGTGGAAACATCTTGTTTTGGGGCTGTTTTTCTGCAAAGGGACCAGGACGACTGATCCGTGTAAAGGAAAGAATGAATGGGGCCATGTATCGTGAGATTTTGAGTGAAAACCTCCTTCCATCAGCAAGGGCATTGAAGATGAAACGTGGCTGGGTCTTTCAGCATGACAATGATCCCAAACACACCACCCGGGCAATGAAGGAGTGGCTTCGTAAGAAGCATTTCAAGGTCCTGGAGTGGCCTAGCCAGTCTCCAGATCTCAACCCCATAGAAAATCTTTGGAGGGAGTTGAAAGTCTGTGTTGCCCAGCGACAGCCCCAAAACATCACTGCTCTAGAGGAGATCTGCATGGAGGAATGGGCCAAAATACCAGCAACAGTGTGTGAAAACCTTGTGAAGACTTACAGAAAACGTTTGACCTGTGTCATTGCCAACAAAGGGTATATAACAAAGTATTGAGAAACTTTTGTTATTGACCAAATACTTATTTTCCACCATACTTTGCAAATAAATTCATTAACAATCCTACAATGTGATTTTCTGGATTTTTTTTTCTCATTTTCTCTGTCATAGTTGACATGTACCTATGATGAAAATTACAGGCCTCTCTCATCTTTTTAAGTGGGAGAACTTGCACAATTGGTGGCTGACTAAATACTTTTTTTCCCCACTGTAACTCTCCCAACTTCCACCTCAGAAACTATAATTGTTTCACTGAACCACCCGAATAAAACTCTCCCAACTTCCACTTTAGAAATTAGAATTGTTGTAAACTACAGCAGACTGTTATCAGTAGCTGTAATTAAGTACCGCAGCTACCAACCACCTAACGTTAATGCCTCGGATAATGAGGTTAGAAAAACAGCTGAATGGTAGCAGCTAGCTGGCTCAATCACAGGTACTCTTAAGCATGAAATAACATTGGAAACAATTAACCACAGTTGCAAAAAGTTACCAGTAGCTACCCGCTAGCTAGCTAGCTAGCTTTGTTGGTCCAAGTAGTGGGTAAGCTAGCCTCGTGTCGCCGGGGTCTGCCGAATACAATACTTACCTACAATAATTACCTACAATAACCTTCAATAACTACCTGAGTAAGCTACCTATAATACCAAACTACAATACTTACCTACAATCTAAATACATGGTTTAAGCTTAACTCAACACCATATAAGAAGCCAAGCTTACCTTTCATAACGCAGCAATGATTAAACGTTGGGTAGCTAGCACAAAGATATTGTATTTAGCTACTACAGTACAGCCAGCTGGTAGTGTTGGCTGGCTAGCAATGGCTGCTGTGTTGACTTTGTTAGAAAAACGGCGTCGCTGCGAACGAATGTAGCTGGCTAAAAGGATATTGTTTTTAGTTGCTACCGTTGCTAATAGCTACTCGCCAGCTAATCCAGGAGGTGAGTTAGCTAGCTAGCTTCGTGCTACACCCGGCACCGCCGAATACAAAAGTAACCTACAATAACTACACAACAGCTACCCACAACAGCCCACGATGCCTACCTATACTACTTAATAATACACAGCCCACGATGCCTACCTATAATACCTAACTACAATCTAAATACATAGTTTAAGCCTTAGCTAGCTTTGTTGGTCCAAGTAGTGGGTAAGCTAGCCTCGTGCTTCGCCGGGGTCCGCCGAATACAGTCCTTACCTACAATAATTACCTACAATAACCTACAATAACTACCTGAGTAAACTACCTATAATACCTAACTACAATACCTACCTACAATCTAAATACATGGTTTAAGCTTTACTCAACACCATATAAGAAGCCAAGCTTACCTCCTGCTAGAGAAAACACAACCTCACCACCGTCCAAACGTGTGTGTGTGTGTGTGTGTGTGTGTGTGTGTGTGTGTGTGTGTGTGTGTGTAAAGGTGAAAGACAGCAAGGAAGCCAAGGTGGTTTCCAGAAAGACCCTGCTGGAGTGCCAGTCTCTTGCCAAGGCCAAGATCCCAGAAGTGCTGAGTAAGTGTTTCTAAATCTGTGATGTCACTGTTATTACACACTTTTAAACGTCAGACATGTCTAGAGTGCAGTGTAAAGATGCCTGTTATTATTTTCATGTCCCCACAGAAACCTTGGAAGAAACAAGGACACAGAAAAATCAGTACCAGTTTAATGGATACCTGTGGGCCTACTTTACCTCCATAGACGGCCATAGACCGGGCCTGGATAAGAACATGTTGGTGGAGGAGGTGGAGGAGGCTAAATGTGACCAGTCTGGGATGTATCTGATCAGTGTAAGTCTATAAACGTACACCTGAATGTGTTTATTTGTTTGTTTGGTTGGTTGGTTGTTTTTGGAAACAATTGCAGTCGCCTTTGCGTCATTTGTGTGTTTTTTCTGTTCAATTTCTAATAGGTGGAGGAACACAAAACGAATAGAGACCATGGCATGGTCCAGATGTCGCTGACAAATGAGTACACTTGGTTTTTTAGACTTCCTCAAATTCAAGCACTGCCTCCCAGGGGGAAAGAAATCCCAGCACTTTTTTTTCAATTCTACAAGCACTCAGCTCAAGAACCTGCCTGCCTACCTGAGGGAGGTATGGAAGGAGATGGGTCTGCCTGAAACTCCTACCTTCACTGACCTGCGGACCTCCATTGTCACTCATGTAAGTCAGATTAGATATGAATAGAAGTACTGTAAGATCCTATTCCACTGTTGTCTGAAATAATATCAATTATTTTTATTTATTTGTGTCTGTGTGTGTGTGTGTGTGTGTGTGTGTCTTTTTTGCTTGTGTCTTACAGGTCAAAAACATGCTCCCGAAGGCTGACAGGGAAAGGGTGGCCAACTTCATGTGCCACGACATCCAGACCGCAGATACATTTTATACCATCAATTTAAATCCGTCCCAAGCCAGTGAAACCAGGGCACTCTTCGAGGCAGCATTAAAGGGAGAAGATACCTCTGTCACCACCGAGAACCAGGCCTCCACCTCTTCAAAAAGAAAGCGGAAGGCAAGAGAGGAGGACTCCCTCTCCGAGGGGAGCACCACCCCCGAAGAGATCAAGGTGATGTACCAGGAGTCTGGCCCGTCCTCCAGGGACTCGGAGGAGGAAGAGGTCGAGGATGAGGAACGGACGGCCAGACAACCTGTGGTAAGATCAGCTATTCCGTCACCACACATTAGATTACCAAATGTGCTTGTACACCATGTAACAGTCAAACGTGCATTTTTTAATATATATATGTTCTCTTTTGTGTTTGCTGTGCCTGAAGACACCCTCCAAGTTGACCATGCCTGAGCTGGAGCAGTACCATACCCTGAGCAAGAAGCAGCTCATCCTCAGGCGCCGCATGGTGGTCGCCGTCAGCCCCCTGCTAGTCTCACCCATCAAATTGAAGAGTAAGTCGCCCCTCACCTCCCCCATTGTCACGATGCAAGGTATGCAGCAGCTGAATTCAAATGAAGACCGACTCAAAAAAGCCATTGCCTCAAGGAGGAGGAAGCTGGATAAAAAAAAAAAAAAAAAAAAATTGGTCATTTAGCAGACGCTCTTATCCAGAGCGACTTACAGGAGCAATTAGGGTTAAGTGCCTTGCTCAAGGGCACATCGACAGATTTTTCACCTAGTCGGCTCGGGGATTAGAACCAGCAACCTTTCGGTTACTGGCACAACGCTCTTAACCACTAGGTGCACAAGGAAAGAGGGGAGACCTCTGTCAGCCAGAAGGAAGGGGAGCCGACCCACTTCAAGACTCAACAAGGGGAGGAAGGAAACAGCAGCACCTCTTACCAAGACTCTTAAAGACTCTCACATTTACACTGTTCTGATTTTGTGTTGTGTGGTTTTCTATTTTAGTGTGCTTGTTCAGATCATAAAATGTGTGTAATTTATTCAAACTGTCTAATCTATTTTCCATGTTGGTGTGATTCTTTATAATGTTCCAAGGTTTGCTCTGTTTTATAAAAAATGTTTTTGAGTAATTTATTGTGTTGTGCTTTTTTTTAAGGTTTGGATTTGGTCTGTGTCACTTATATTGCAAGTGTTGAACCTGCACTGTCTTGTCTTAATTTTTTTTAACCAACATTCACAGACAATAATCTTAATCCATTGTGTCTGTGAATGTTGGTAAAAAACAATAATCTTAATTAATTTCTCTCTGTTATTTATCAGAGTGAAATTACTTAGGAAATAGTCCATTTCAAAATCTTCTCAGAGTGTGAACACAATGCAGCTGCCAACTAGGTTTATTGTTGGTTTGACTTAGAGTTTTCAGAGTTTTATGTCCTGAAATAATGGTGTTTTTTCAACTTGGTAGCTTAATTTAGCACCTGTATCCACTCTTTTGTGTTCCTTAACTTAGTTTGGTTCATTTAAAAATAAGAATGCAATAACACACACTCTTATCCAGAAACACACTACTTAATAAACACACCAATTAATGAACACAACTTACATTTACATTTATGTCATTTAGCAGACACTCTTATCCAGAGCGACTTACAAATTGGTGCATTCACCTTATAGACAGTGGGTTAACCACTTTACAATATGTTATTTTTTAAATATTTTTTTAGGGGGGGTGGGGTAAGGGGGTAGAAGGATTACTTTATCCTATCCCAGGTATTCCTTAAAGAGGTGGGGTTTCAAGTGTCTCCGGAAGGTGGTGAGTGACTCCGCTGTCCTGGCGTCGTGAGGGAGCTTGTTCCACCATTGGGGTGCCAGAGCAGCGAAAAGTTTTGACTGGGCTGAGCGGGAACGAGCTTCCGCAGAGGTAGGGGAGCCAGCAGACCTAAAGGAAGGCGGAGGTGGGCCAGGAGGTGGATGAACGCAATGCCCTCGTTTGGGTGTAGGGACTGATGAGAGCCTGAAGGTGCGGAGGTGCCGTTCCCCTCACAGCTCCGTAGGCAAGCACCATGGTCTTGTAGCAGATGCGAGTTTCAACTGGAAGCCAGTGGAGTGTGCGGAGGAGCGGGGTGACGTGAGAGAACTTGGGAAGGTTGAACACCAGACGGGCTGCAGCGTTCTGGATGAGTTGTAGGGGTTTAATGGCACAGGCAGGGAGCCCAGCCAACAACGAGTTGCAGTAATCCAGACGGGAGATGACAAGTGCCTGGATTAGGACCTGTGCCGCTTCCTGTGTAAGGCAGGGTCGTACTCTCCGAATGTTGTAGAGCATGAACCTACAGGATCGGATCACCGATCATAGGATGCCACCTTTCTAACAAGTCAGTTCGTCAAATTTCTACCCTGCTAGAGCTGCCCCGGTCAACTGTCAGTGCTGTTATTGTGAAGTGGAAACTTCTAGGAGCAGCAACGGCTCAGCCGTGAAGTGGTAGGCCACACAAGCTCACAGAATGGGACCGCTGAGTGCTGAAGCGCGTAAAACTTGTCTGTTCTCGGTTGCAACACTCACTACTGAGTTCCAAACTGCCTCTGGAAGCAACATCAGCCCAATAACTGTTAATTGAGAGATTCATGAAATGGGTTTCCATTGCCAAGCAGCTGCACACAAGCCTAAGATCACCATGTGCTATGCCAAGCGTCGGCTGGAGTGGTGTAAAGCTCGCCACCGTTGGACTCTGGAGCAGTGGAAACGCGTTCTCTGGAGTGATGAATCACGCTTCACCATCTGGCAGTCCTACGGACAAATCTTGTTTGGCGAATGCCAGGAGAATGCTACCTGCCCGAATGCATAGTGCCAACTGTAAAGTTTGGTGGAGAAGGAATAATGGTCTGGGGCTGTTTTTCATGGTTAGTGCTAGGCCCCTTAGTTCCAGTGAAGGGAAATCTTAACTCTACAGCATACAATGACATTCTAGATGATTCTGTGCCTCCAACTTTGTGGGAAACAGTTTGGGGAAGACCCTTACGGCCAACATCAGTGGGGGGACCAACTTCATATTAATGCCCATGATTTTGGAACGAGATGTTGGACAGAGCAGATGTCATGTAGTTTATCTTCCTCCATCACTCCAGTATCCTTATAGATATATATATATATATATATATATATATATATATATATATATATATATATATATATATATATATATATATATAGTATATAGTATATATATGTAGTATATACTTGGTATGACATTGGAAATATAGTACTGGAACTGACCCTGTATAAAGCTTGCTTAATTCTCCTGTTTTTGTTCTACCTTATGTTATTTTTAGTACTACTTTGATATTGATTACTGCATTGTTGTGTTTAGAGTTTGCAAGAAAGGCCTTTCACTGTACTTGTTCACGTGACATAAAAAACTTGAAACTTGATTGTAGGAAGGGGTTGATTTTCTTAAATGGATAATTACAACAAACTAACAGTTTGGAAAGTGAAAATCTTAAATTAAAAATAAATAAATACAATAATCATGACAAAAACGTTATTGTTAAGAGAGAATTTAACTAGGACTATAACATAATAAAGATTTGAAATATTGAAATATTTTATGGCTTATGTTTCTCATGGAAGTTGTTGAACAACACCCGGGGACAAAGTAAAAATTCTTACAGCCACTGAAAAGAAGTGTTCAAAATGTATTTAACTCCCCTTCAAGATCCATATTTGAATATAAGGACACCTGCCTTTATATTTAAAGCCTTTTGGAATCCACATTTTTACACTAAAGAATAAGTAATATTTGCTAACTAACCAACAACTTTAACCATGTATTTGAGAGACAACAAGTCCTCATATTGCAAATGTATTTGTTTTCAATAAACATTGGAGAAGAAAAATAGTTTACATGTTGTCGACAATCTAAGCCAACCCCATCTGTTTTGACTCATAGTTGCGCACACGTCGGTTTTGTTGCTAAGTAACCAACCCATGGGCGGCAGGTAGCTTAGTTGTTAAGAGCATTGTGCCAGTAACCAAAAGGTCGCTGGTTCTAATCTCTGAGCCAACTAGGTGAAAAATCTGTCGATGTGCCCTTGAGCAAGTCACTTAACCCTAATTGCTCCTGTAAGTCGCTCTGGATAAGAGTGTCTGCTAAATGACCAAAAAAAAAAGGGGATGTCAGACTGACTAATGGTTTCAGTTATTTCCTTTCAATTCATTTCAATTAAAACCTAGACAACCAGGTGAGGGCAGTTTCTAACTAATCAATTAAAATCTAGACAACCAGGTGAGGGCAGTTTCTAACTAATCAATTAAAACCTAGACAACCAGGTGAGGGCAGTTTCTAACTAATCAATTAAAACCTAGACAACCAGGTGAGGGCAGTTTCTAACTAATCAATTAAAACCTAGACAACCAGGTGAGGGCAGTTTCTAACTAATCAATTAAAACCCAGACAACCATTTGAGGGCAGTTTCTAACTAATCAATTATGTTAATTAAAAGACTCAGGACGCA